>NC_030825.1:57965392-58180701 GCF_001704415.2 Capra hircus | reverse complement strand
GCAGGAGACTCAGGTTCGATCCTTGGGTTGGGAAGATCCCCTGGAGAAGGAAATGGCAACCACTCCAGTGCTCTTGCCTGGGAAGTCCCAAGGATGGAGGAGCCTGGTGGCTACAGTCCATGGAGTCGCAAAGAGTCAGACACGACTG
The DNA here is from genome assembly GCF_001704415.2 of Capra hircus. Lineage (NCBI taxonomy): Eukaryota > Metazoa > Chordata > Mammalia > Artiodactyla > Bovidae > Capra > Capra hircus. The sequence continues at coordinate 58,180,553 of NC_030825.1, read as the reverse complement.
AAGCAGCTTAGGCCTGGGTTCCGTGGCAGGCGTAGGCAGGTCAGTGATGTGAGTCGCCTGTAGGTGAAGTGGGCAGATCAGGCAGGGGATGGACTGAGAGCAAGAGAACAGTCATTTTGAGTGGCCTGACCATACAATCCACCCATCCCATGACACATAGCATCTTCCTCCAAGAACTTAAGACCTCAGATATATTAAAAAAATATGGGGGAAAGCTATCTAATCACAAAGGCAAAAAAGTCAATAAAAGTGTGGGGACTTTTGGTGTAGAAGTCAAGCCTCTGGATTCATCACCTCCTACTCCTGGGGGTTCCTTCAGGATGTGCGGGCTTGGAAAGAAGCAGTGACCTCTCATCTACCCACAGCTCTCCTATATTCTTACAGTTTCCCGTGGATCCCAGATTTGACTTCTTCCCTAATTCCTCTCCATAGGGCCAATCGGTCTGTATGTCTGTCCACCTCAGACATGGAGGACACGACCTGATGGGCGAGGAGGTGAGAGGTGAGTCAGAGACCTCAATAGAGACGAGCTAGGCTGGAAGGGGTCCAGGGACTGGCTGGGAGCGGAGAGTCAAGCAAAGGACTCAGGCCAGTCACTCTGGAATTGGAGGTGGAGGCTCCTATAGAAAGTCTACAGTCTGCTCCTAGGACCGAGGGTGGTGGGAGGGTGAGAGGAACCCCAGGAGCACATGGCTACTGACCACGCCATCTGCCAATCAGAACCAGCCAATGGGATGTAGACTGGGGCGGGGCTCTAATTCCCACGCCTCTTCCCCACCAGTAAACAGGATTCCAACTTCTCCACTTCCTTAACCTGACCCTGTGGGATCATCAGAGAGGCTGCAAAGGTGCCCCATCTCAGCATCGCCAGTGACAGAGAGACGGAACCACCTACACATGTCCAACAGTCGGGAACTGCTTAAATGGGGCACAGCGCATGTCAGGTGAACCTGTCATGGTTAGAAACTTCGCTGGGCAAGGAGACTCACTGGTGTGCGAAAGGTTCAAAACTTGATGCCCAGTTAGAAACGCACAATACAGACCACGTTATGAAAAGTATAGATTAGCAAGTGGATATGGGTAAAATATTACAGTTTGTATGCCTGTCTCCACAGTTTTACATACGTATGTATGTATGATGTACATATAATAAATATACAGATCTGTGCAAAAATTATGGAAAATGCTAACTACCCGCAGTTCTGTCTCAGTTTCCTTCTTTGCACTTTACTGTATATTCTGAGTGTGGTTTTTTTCCATATCACAAAATGTATAATTTGTTCTCATAGTTAGAAAAAACAACGCAATACTTTGGCAAAAACCAACACAATTCTGCAAAGCAATTATCCTTCAGTTTTAAAAAATATTTTTTAAAAAATCTGAAAAATAAAAAGAGAAAATACAACCCAATAAATTTAAAACATCATGGAGTTAGTTCAGACCCCATAATGCCATTTCTGAAACTTTTTTCTGAACTTTCTTCATGGGTGTGTCCAAAATATGTAAGCAAATTTGTTCATCACCATGGCAGTTAGAATGAAAGGAAGGAAAGGGCAAACAAGGAGGGTGGGAGGAAAAAAACAGATTAGCTAAATCTCCAACAGAGTTTCCCAGCCCATCCTGGTCCTTCTTATGAGATAGAGAGGTTCCAGTTCAGCCTATTAACAACCATAGAGTTACAAGCTACCTGGTTGGAAGCAGCATTTGAAGGAAGATCAGAACATTCTTTCAAAATCTGAGGCTGATTGTGATAGTCTTGAATAGGTTCATCAGGTTTTTCTGTGGCAAGCCTGAATTTTGTCCAATCAACAGGCTTTGGAAAAACCCTAGAAAGCATACAATAAAGTCATCTAGTGATTGCCCAACTCTGACTGTACAATAAATCAGTTGGCTGGTCTCTGGGTTCCTAGAGACCTCTCAGGCATTTCCCAGTTAGTGGCTTTCACTTTGGTGCTGGAGTCACTGGGAAGTCTTCACTGATTAGCATATGAACTAACTGATAAGTTGGAGAAACCAGGGTGATAAGTTAGGCTGACTCTATTAAAGGGTGTCCACTTAAAGCAAAACACAGACCATCTAAGTTTTATTCAGGGTCTTCCTGAGGACTGTAGCCAGGGAGACAGCTCTGAGGAACTGCTCCAAAAAGGCAGCGCAGAAGCCAGTGTGTATTTGAATCTGGCGGCTGGGAAAACTGTGTCATCAAGCATACATCTTGGTAACTGATCACAGCTCATCACAAAGAACAGATACACCAAGTTAATGATTTTAGTGCTTTTTTTTTTTTTTTTTGCATATGACTGATGCAGAAGTCATCAGTCAGAATTTATGAAATTCATCACCAGAAGAATTCATGAAATTCGTCCTGAGTCATGCATATGGGGGCCTGATTACCCAAATCACAGAGTGCTTCATCCTGTTTTTTCACCCCGAAATCCTCTCAGGGTTCACTGTTGCTGGGAGATTGAAGCAGATAGTGACTGAACCCTTGTACAACTAGGTGATGAGTGAGCTGTTTGTTTCTCTTTTGTTCTCTGTGGTCCAGTTTCAGTTTTAAGGAAAGTCAGTTGGGGATATCAAAAGTTCCTCATAATGATTATTGACATTCTAAATTGCCATGGGTCTAAGGTCCTTCCTTGCAGGTATCAAGTCCTAAAGATAATCACCCACTCAGCAGAGTGTCTCTTCCCCAGCCCCTCCCACCTTGCAGTTCAGAGTCCATCCCTGAGCAGGAAGTGAGTGGAGACTACATCTGGGGCCTGAGGGGACACAGGTCTGTAAAAAGGGCACAGGAGGTGGCTGGGTCCCTGGAGAGATCCCTCCAGCAGGAGGACTGGAGGGGCTCAAGGACCTTTCCAGACCCAGGTGCAGACTCTGGAGGGAACTGGTCCTTGTGGGTAAGACAGCAGGGCTAGCAGGATGGAGGTGGGGGAAAAGGGAATGATCCAGGACCCTCAGCAGAACTTTCATGAACTCACACACCTGGGCACGGCTTGCCTGAGACACACACACAGAGAGAGGTAGCGTTCGTCTCTACCCACCACAAGGCATGATGAAATTGAACCCCAACACACAAGTCCCAGCAACCACTTCCTCTGGGTTCACCTCTTCTGCCCTGATCGCTTCCACCACCTCTCTGGAAGGACCCCTCCCAATCCCTCACTTTCCCCAAAAACACTCTGCTTCCTCCTGATACTGACCACTCATGTTTCCCTGATGGCCACATACACTGTCCTTCAAAACCTCTAGGGCCCACACCTGGAGCCCTGGAGCAGAGGGTCTCAGCTGTCTTTGCCTCCTCCATGGAGGCAAGGCTTAGGGTTCCTATAGCAGCAGACACCTCCCCCACTTAGGAGATAACAGATACACACCCCCCATTGGTGTTTGTGCCACTGAACCTAAACGGTAAGTCAAAGACAGTGTAGATCCTCTTGGGGGAGTTTAATTCCCCCAGATAACCATTCTGAGCCTTCCAGCTGGGCTCCACCCTGATCTCCAGGGAGCTGGGGACACAGACGTGAGTCAACAAGGAAGACGTACGTGGGGAGGAGAGAGCAGGGATCAGGGTGCAAGAAGTGGGGAAGAGTATGTGTGGTGGGTCAAGAAGAGCTGTGTGTGTGACTGGGGCACACAGTCTGGATGCTGTGTCTTCTGATGAATGAATGAAAGTGGTAAAGTAGGGTAGACGTGACTCAAAAAGAGCCTACCCTGGGTCCTAGAGACCGGTTCTCTCTACGTGTTTCACAAGCTATGCTAAGGGTTGAACCTTTTGTGAGAGCACTGGGGAGCCATAGAAGATATGTGAGCAGAAGGAGGGCAGGGTCACCTGTGGGGCTTCATAAGGATCCACAAAACTGACCTGTGAGGATGGGCTGGAGTTCAGGGAGGAGGCCATCCTGGAACAGAATGATAAAGGAATGGACCAAGGCAGGGGCTGAGGTGACAGAGAGCGGGGGAACAGACTGCCAAGTCCTTCAGGAGCTAGAAGCCCTTGACCCATTTTCCAAGGTCTCTGTGGATCACGGTCTGCGGCATAAACCTGTGTGCATGTATGTATGTGTGTGTGTCTTTTTCTGTTTGTCTTCCTCAGCCAGTCTGCTGGCCTGTGGGATCCGCCAGGCCTCCAGCCAAATCTACATCGCCCCGGATTCACTCATCGGAGTGGAAAGATATTCGAGCTCACTGGCCATCGAGAACGCCCCTGAAGATGTTCAGGAATACAGCTGGCACCGGGGTGCAAATGACACTGAGGAAAATCTGATTATCAGCTACAATGCCACATCTCATTCCAGGCGGGATGGGCCCATGTACAGCGGCCGGGAAAGTGTGTCCGTTAGAGGTACCCTGAGGATCAGGGGGTCACAGTTAAATGACACAGGGAACTATACAGTGAGGGTGGACACCATCAGTGACACCCAGAGAGCAATTGGCTGGCTCGAGATTCTAGGTGAGTTGGCAGCTGCCCCACCACCTAACTGCAGCTGAGTTGGACTGGAGATTTAGGAAATGGTGTCCCTTGAAGCTCACACTGTCCTGTCTCCACCCACCTCCAGATGACACTGGGAACCTTGGTGGATGGTAGCCCAGATTCTCCCCAGAAATGGGACCCTCACTACCTTCAAGGGCTCCAGGTTCCCTCTCAGTGTATTAGTTATCTTCTGCTGTGTGACAAATAGCCTCAAACTTAGTAGCTTAAAAGAACATCGCTTCTGTGAGTCAGAAGTTCTGATGTGGCTCAGCCATTTCCAGCACTGAGACTCATGGGTGTTGGCCGGGGCCACATTCTCACATGTGACTCTGTCTACAGGGTTTCACATCCTGGCTCTTTGCCTCTTCAAGGCCAACAAAAAATTTTCTATCTAGAGAGGAATCTAATATAGCAAAGCTAATGATGGGAGTGACAGACAGCCCATCACCTTAGCCATATTCAATAGGCAACAACAAAGTCAGGAGCTCCACTCACATTAGGGGATGGGATTATAGAGGGGTTATACCGTGGAGTGAAGATCATGGGGCCATCTTGGAATTCTGTCTACTCTAGTGAGCTCCTGGTACTCCACAGGGCTAGGGCAGGACAATATGGATTTTGAAGGCTGGGAGAACTTAGTTCACCTCTGACTCTTTATATATCATGTCACCTTTTGAGCCTCAGTTTTCTCATCTGTAAAATGGCAGTATTATCCTTCGCTGTGGTCTGTCTTAAGGTTAGAGGCAGAAATTTGTAAAGAGAATGGGAAAAGCTAAGGAGAGGAATTGTTATGGAGAACAAACACCGTCGGTTACTTTGAGTTCTATCTGCACTTCCTTTGATGGGGGTGTCCTGGTTTGGGGGTTCAAAAGCAACCATCAGGCCACTGGACGATAGTAAGAACTCACGATTATTGTAATGGAGCCATAGAGATGGCCCAGAGCATTGGAAGACAGGCTCAGTAGAGGACTCCCATCTCCACTGCTTCGTGCCCACCCGTTTCCCTGTCCCTCTCAGCCCCAGGGATGCTCTCTTGCCAGGATCCTAGATCCTATCTTAGAATTCTGGGCTTCTCCCCCAACATACCCTGAAACCCCCACTGGAGAGGAGCAGAGCGTGGAGAGACAGATCCAACCCCTCACCTTCTCCTCCTGCTTCACCCAGAGTTGGAAATCCCGCAAATCTCGGTCAACACCACCTCCGTCGTAGATGGTGAGGATGTGGTGGCTGCCACTTGCTACACCAATGACAGCCACATCCACTGGTATGTGAATTATGTGCCGGTGTCCAGAAATTACCGGATGACCATCTCCCCGGACAACAAGACCCTCGTCATCCGAATGTTCAGCCGCTTCGACTCACCACTTCAGTGCGGGATAGAAATTCTCCCAGAGCTCATTCAGAAAAGTGACCTCGTCTATGTGACAGTGGCCCGTGAGTGTTCTGGGGTCATGTTCTGGGCCCGTGAAGCTGGGGGTGGGGCTCAGGGTTTTCCCACAGCATAGCAATAAGACGGGCAGAACTGGAGAGAGCGGCATGAGCCGCCTTGCAGACAGCTGCCCTGGGTTCAAATCCCAGGTTTGACTATTTAACCCCTAGGCTTCAGAACCCTACTCACTGCTCAGAACCCTGGTCTCCACTCAGTTTAAAATGGGGGCCCTAATCCCTACCTCTCAGGTTAGAAATAGTGTCAATTTGTGACACCTGTCTTTTGTGTCATACGGGGACTGCTTACAACCAATTGTTTGAGACATCATTTTATTTGATTTGTTTTTGGCTGTGCTGGGTCCTCACTGCTTCGTGCAGGCTTTTCTGTAGGTGCATCGAGTGGGCTCTGCTCTTTGCTGTGGTAGCTTCTCCTGCTGCTGAGCACGAGCTCTAGGGTGGGTGGGTGTCAGTAGTAGTGGCTCCCAGGCTCTAGAACGCAGGCTCAATAGCTGTGGGCTCGGGCTTAATTGCTCTGAGGCTTGTGGGATCCTCCCTGATCGAGGATGGGCCCCACGTCTCCTGTACTGGCAAGTGGATTCTTTACCACTGAGCCATCAGGGAAGCCCCTACAACTGTTCTTAAAATGACATTTAATTTCTTAATTTTTCAAAACCCAACTGTTCACAAGTCTTCAAATTCAGCTCACTGATCATTTTATTCAGTTCTTCTAAATTTAATAAAATCACATTCACTTTTGCTGTTCCTGGGATGGGATTGATCATACTCCCCTAAAGAGTTTGGTTTTCCAACTAAATTATGCATTTTATAGACGCTCTGTTAAAGTCCCCTGCTGCCCATCAATGCAAGTTGGTATCCCACTAAGACCTGCTCAGATTCTCAAACAAGTCTTGTGAATCCAAGACACTGAACTTAGAAAGGCAGTGAAACTCAGATTCTTTGAAACATTCCAGGACTGTTCACGCTGATTCAACTCTTTCATCTCTTTCAACTGGGAAACACACCAAGTCTAGCGTCGTCATCACATTTAAATCTGGAACCACTCTTGCAGTGTCTCAGATTCCCTAACCCAAGAGCTACGGACAAAGGGGTCATCATTTCTGACCTTCCCACACTGCTCACTGGCCAGAGGTTCGGAACCAAAGCCAAAGACACAGGGGCTGCAAATGTTCAGGGAAATTCCTCCCAGGTCATAAGGGTACTTGCCTGGTCCTTTTGTGGGTCAACAGGGGACTCATGAATCCCTAAACCTCTCCTCTGAGCCTCGTTATCCTCAGGCATGAAATGGATCAAGAGTGGCTGTGGTCACATGGGTTGGGTGGGAATTAAGTGAGTGTGTGAATGTGTGACATGTTTAAAACAGTGCCCGGAGTGCAGTAGGTGGGATGCCTGCTTCTACTGCTACTTTTCTATTTCATTACGAAGTGAAGGGCAGCCAGGGAGCTGGGCTGTAGTACCTCTTGGCAACAGAAGAGGCTACGGTTACTATCATTGTTGTTGGCTCAGCTGCCCTGGCTGGGATGGGTCTGGGAGTCTGCTTGGGGTACAGAGTGGGGGCATCTTGGGGCTGGGGGAGGACTTGTGTGGACTGAGAGAAGGGGTCAGGACCTCAGGTGTCGGAAGCATGGTTCCAGGGGTCCTGCTCTGTCTCTGCAGATGGGCCCTACAGTCTGCAGCTCAGCAGCAGTCCCACTGACTTCGGTGGCATCCTGTCTGCTGAGATCGGCTCCCAGGTGGAGATGGAGTGCATCTCCTATTCCAGACCAGAATCCAAGTACCGCTGGATGCACAATGGCTCCTTCCTGAGCTTCTCAGAGAAGAACATCACCCTCCCAAGTCTGACCTGGGACCAGATGGGCAGATACAGGTGCATCGCAGAGAACTCCGCCACCCAGCTGACCTTGTACGATGAAGTCCACGTCCAGGCACCCTGTGAGTGCAGGAGAGGCCCGTCGCTCTCTCCAAATCTCCCCACTTCTGTGCCTCTGCCTGGGGGATGCCTGTCATCAGAAATGTCCTCTTCACCGTGTGTTGCCATGCTCACAATAGTCAGATGAAGTCCCCCCAACCTCCCAAGTCCAAGTCCAAACTGCCTCTTTTATGAAGCCCCCAGAGCCCTCAGGTCAGAGTTGGAGTGAATTCCAGGGATGCAGGATCAGCCAACACTGACTGAGCATTTACACTAGCAGCCACCATTCTCACCTGGGTGATTCTAACCTGGGTGACCCTCCAGTCTCTTTACAGAGAAAGTGACCATTATTAGCATCACCTCCACTCTACTGGTGAGCAAATGGAGCCACAGAGAGTTTGGGTGCCTTGTTCAAGGCTCCAGTTCTCATGGGCAGAGGATGCAGGATTCAAACCCTGGCCATCTGACCTCACAGCCTCTGCCCTCCACAGATCCGTGGGGCTGCTCTGAGATGAGGAAGCAGGAACACGCCAGGGGAGGTGGTGGGGGGATGTGGGGAGCTGTCCATGGTGTGGCCTCTGGAGCAGGTTAGGAAGGAGTCTGCACGTAGGGGAGGCACCTATTCAGGAACCCCACGTCCAATCCTCTACACCACAGAGAGAGATGGACAGGCTTGAGGAGAGAGCAGGCATGCAGGGCCGTGAAGAGCTGGAGCTCTGGAGCCTAGCGACCTGAGATGAAATCCCAGCTCTGCCGCTGCCCCTCTGTGTGAACAGGGGCAGCAGCGTCACCTCTGTGAGTCTGTTTGACCCTTTGCAATTTGATAGTGAGGGTTCTAGTCGATGGGGTTGCTGCATGAGGGAAATCAGACAGGGCACAAGAAGCCGTCAGCCTGGCCCAGAATGACGTGAGTGGACACTGAACGGGGGCTGGAGACATTTATTTCAGTTACCTCTCACTATTTACTAAGCATCGAACGATACAACTTTTGTGTGTGAACGATGCTTCAATTCATGCTATTTGACATCCATTGGACTATTAAACTTCAGAAGGTCAGAGAGAGGCTGCACAAGCACTTTGATCATCGTTTGTCCCCAGTTTTTAACATGGTGGCTGGCACACAGTTGGAGCTCAGTGAATGAATCCCTGTGGAATGAGTTCATGACCCTGCCCTGCCGCCCTCTCTCCCCTTACTTGGGCTCATGCTTTTCCAGAGCACTTCTCACTAACTGTGATGAAGTGGGATGTTTCTTTGCTTAATTGCTGACTGCTCCACTTCCCAGCTAGAACATCAGCCCCATCAAGTCAAGAAGTTTCTTTTGTTCACTGCTGAGCCCCTAGCACCCAGAACAGTGCTTCACACATAGAAGAAGGTGCTGAGAAATCGTCAAAGAGCAGATGTGTGAGTGCACGAAGGGATGAGCGAATGATGCTCTTGACCTCTTCTCCTCCTAGGGCGCTGGCCTGTTGTCAGCAGAACGTTCACCATCTCAGGATCCTTGTTGATGTTTCTCATCATATTCACAGTTCTGGGCTTCACCCACTTCCTTATGGTCCTGATCCGTGCCCTGTTCAGACATTACTCTACCAGGTAGGTACCTACTGCATTGGGCCCAGGGTGGGACACTGGCCAGGGACTCAAACTCAAGGGACAGCACATCCTTGAGAGGGGAGGCAGAGCCAGAATGGGGAAGGGACCAACCAGGAACTAAATATTCAGGGATCCTCTGGGCAAACAAATAGATAACAAGGACATGAGGCTCCATCTGCTCACCTGTAAAGTGGAGGTGATGAAATGACTGATGCTGAAGCTGAAGCTCCAATACTTTGGTCACCTGAGGCGAAGAGCTGACTCATTGGAAAAGACCCTGATGCTGGGGAAGACTGAGGGCAGGAGGAGAAGGGGGAGACTGAGGATGAGGTGGTTGCATAGCATCACCAACTAGGTGGACATGAGTTTGAGTAAACTCCAGGATATAGTGAAGGACAGGGGGGCCTGGCTACAGTCCATGGGATCGCAGAGTCAGACACAATGTAGCGACTAAACAGCGACAATAACAACAAAATGGAGGTGATGCTGATAACAATCACTTACTCTGTGCAGAGACTGGTAGTGCCATCCAGGTTACAGTGGTGGGCGCTGGCGTGGAGGAAGTGCTCAGAAAATGTGAGCTCTCCTTATCTCCCTGGAACTTACCCCAACTCTGATCTTAGGACTCTGCTGCTGCTGCTGCTAAGTCACTTCAGTCATGTCCAACTCTGTGTGATCCCATACACGGCAGCCCACCAGGCTCCTCTGTCCCTGGGATTCTCCAGGCAAGAACACTGAATTGGGTTGCCATTTCCTTCTCCAATGCATGGAAGTGAAAAGTGAAAGTGAAGTCGCTCTAGGGGCTTCATAAAAGGAGGCGGTTTAAACTTGAACCTAGGAACTTGTGTGACTTTAGGCAAGTGGCTACCCAGGAACCTCTGCAAACACCTGTTCTTTCAGCCACAAAATGTATCTTATGTATCTGTTTGGTGAGTTCAGGACAATTTCTATACATGATCTACCATAGGGCCTGGCATAAAACAGGTGTGAAATTCATCATCATCAATAATCAAGCCAGGTAGTACCTATATTTTTCCAGGAACACCCGGTCTGTTTTCCCTCTCCCCTGCCCCACAGCATTGCTCTCTAGTGACCTTAAGACTTCAGAAATATTAAACTGTGCAAATGTTGGAGATACTCATTGTAAGGGGTAAGCCCCCAGATTCATTATCTCTCTTAGGAGTATGGGGCCTTGGAAAGAAGAAGCTGATCCCTCATCTACCCAGGACTCTCACAGTTTCCTATGGATCCCAGATCTGACTTCTTCCCTACTTTCTCTCCATAGGGCAAATTGGTCTATATGACTGTCTGCCTCAGACCTGGAGGATAAAACCGGACAGGCAAGGAGGTGAAGCGGGAGTGAGAGTCCCCATAGGGACGGGCTAGGCTGGAAGGCGCCCAGGGACTGGCTGGAGGGGACAGTCAAGCAAGGGACTCGGGCCAGTCCCGCTGGGACTGGAGGTGGAGGTTCCCAGAAAACGTCTACAGTCTGCTCCTAGGACCCGGTGGTGGGAGGGTGGGGAACCCCAGGAGCACATGGCCACTGACCACTCCATCTGCCAATCAGAACCAGCCAATGGATGCAGACTGGGGCGGGGCATGCGCGGAGCTCGGGGTTCTAATTCCCACGCCTCTTCCCTACCAGTAAATTGGATTCCAACTTCTCTCCTTCCTTAACCAGACCCTGTGGGACCATTAGAGAGGCTGCAAAGAAGCCCCATCTCAGCATCGCCAGTGACAGAGAGATGCAGCCACAGCGCCTGTCGGGTGAACGTCATGGTTAGAAACTGCTGGGCAACGAGACTCACTGGTGTGGGAAATGTTCACAATTTGATGCCGAGTTAGAATCGCACAATACAGACAGGCATCTGATAGGACCATGTTGTGAAGAGTATAGATTAGTTAACTGATACAGATACAATAGTACGGTATGTGTACACACACACCTATATGCTATATATATCCAGTGAGATGGTTGGATGGCATCGTCGACTCGATGGACATGAGTTTGCACAAACTCCGAGAGATCGTGAAAGACGGGGAGCCTGGTGTGCTGCAGTCCGTGGCGCAAAGAGTGGGACATGGCAAGCGAACAACAATATCGACATATAGATATACCATATGTATCTCCATATATATATAAATATCTGTGCACAAATTGTAGAAACTGTTAACTCTTAATGGTGCTATCTAAATTTCCCTTTTTGCACTTTACTGTATTCTCTGAAGTGTTTTTTCTTCCCCTTCTCAAAGTATATACATTGTTTTCATATTTAGTATAAGAACCAATAAAATTAAAACAACCTATGGTTTATTGAGACCTCATAAGGCCATTTCCGGAACTTCTTCTTGAGCTCTCCTCATGCACCTGTCCAAAAATATCTAAGTAAATTTGCTCATCCCCATAACAAAATAGAAAGAAAGGAAGGAGGGAGAAAGAAAAAGAGAGATTCTAGACTCTAGAGCCAGATCTAGGGGAGTGTGGAAGCCCAGGTGAGCCCCTGTGGTGGTCGCTGCTCTCAAGAAATACCTGACTGTTTGAAGGTTCATGAAGCAGTTAGGGCCATTTCTGGACACAAGGCAGTCTCCTGGGCCCATTGCTTAAGGCCTCTTCTTCCATCTTGGGGTCCTCTAGCCTTCATCTCCTCATCTGTATCTGCCTGTCCCCGAGTCACTAGGTCCTTCACTGCTGTTTCTTCAATAAAAATCAAAAGTCCTCATAGGAGGTTATTTCATGCAAACACATGGCCAAGGGGTCTGCTGGTTGCCTGACCCAACAAGAGCCCATGAGGAAGAGACCCTCAGAACCCTGGAGGGGCATAAGTCCCAGCGCTGCCCTGAGTAGCTGGGTGACCCCGAGGCAGCCGCCTAACCTCTCTGAGCCTGGTTCCTCTTCTCCATAACCTGAGCGACACTTTGCATTCCTCAGGATCCTTCAGCACACCTGGCACAGAGCCTCACACCAGCCAGGTGCTTGGCAAATGTCCCAGGAAGCCATACGTGTGTCTGATAGTTTTTTAGAAGAAAGCCACTGTCAGACTCCACCGCCCAGCTGGGACCCAGCAAGGGCACAGACGACCTTCCACACCCCAGTTCATTCCCCAGCCTGATTCAGAAGTGACAACGCCTCGGTGAACTTTGAATTAATACCTGATCTCAACTGGGGGGTGTGGGGTTATGGATAGTGCTGTTCAAACCCGGAAGGCGTCCTGGGTGGGGCAGGACAGTGGCCGAGCCATGTCATATAAACAAGGACCTTCCTCTGGGAGGAGCGATGAGGTTTTTTATTTTCATCCTGAGCGCAGGAAGGGAGAAGGAAAAGAGTGGGCGGGGCTTTCTGCCTGTCACTCCCTGGATCCACCCACCGGGGACAGGTCATTCCAGGATTGCATCTGAGCGGCTCAGAAAAAGCTGGGAGGGTTGTTATGAAGAGTGATTCAGGAGCAGGAGGCAACAGGGATCCCGGTCCTTGTTAGGAGAGAATCGGGACTGTGAGCTGCCGTGAAAAATTCTTTCGGATGTAAACTGTCAAGATTTGAGAGGGGAATCGTCTGCCCCTGTCCCAGGCCCCCAGCTGCCTCCCCTGTGGAGTCCGATTGGAAAGAAGTGCCTGCTATTGCATCTAGTTGCCATGTCTGTATGCTCTCCCTACACATCCCAACCCCTTTTATGCGGCCTCTGTGCTCCATTATTTAACCGCCATTGTTGTTTAGTCACTAAGTCATGTCCAACATTTTTGCACTCCCATGCACCACAGCCTGTCATATCTATGTATTAAGATGCATTAGATTCACAGGTATTTCCAAAAATCGCCTGATGCAAATAATAAAAAACTAAACACATCCCTCACAGGCTTCCCTCATAGCTCAGTCGGTAAAGAATCCGCCTGTAAGATGCAAGAGACCTGGTTCGATTCCTGGGTTGGGAAGAGCCGCTGGAGAAGGAAAAGGCTACCCACTTCAGTATTCTGGCCTGGAGAATTCCATGAAGTATACAGTCCATGGGGTCGCAAAGAGTCTGATACGACTGAGTGACTTTCACTTTCACGATACAGACTTCCCTGTAGCTCAAACGGTAAAGAATCTGCCTGCAGTGCAGAAGACGGGGATTTGTCCCCTAGGTTGGGAAATTCCTCTGGAGAAGGGAATGGCAATCCATTCCAGTATTCTTGCCTGGAGAATTCCATGGACAGAGAAGCCTGGTGAGCTACAGAGTCTGTGAGGTCACAGAGAGTTGGACACTACAGCGACTAACACACGCAAACACATCCCAAGTTAACCATTGCGTATTCCCATTGACAGAGATGGGCACGTGTTCTACGTCTATATCTAAACCTATATCTCCATTAAAAAAGTCAAATCACTCTATTGTACACTTGAAACTGATATAATATTGTAAGTCAGTTGTGGGTGCTCAGTTGTGTCTGACTATTTGCAGCCACGTGGACAGGAATCCACCAGGCTCCTCTGTCCACGAAATTTTCCAGGCAAGATTACTGGAGGGGGTTGGCATTTCCTTCTCCAGTGGATCACGTTTTGTCAGAACTCTTCACTATGACTTGTCCATCTTGGGTGGCCCTGAGCTGTGGCTCATAGCTTCATTGAGTTATGCAAACCCCTTCACCAGGACAAGGCTGTGATCCATGAAGGAGGAATTTCTGCTACTACACATTAATTTTACCTATTCCTGAGCTTCATATCAATGGAATGATAAGGTATGTATTCTTTTGCATCTGGTTTCTTTCATTCAACATGTATTCAAAATTCATTCTCATTACATGTGGTGGTGTTGTTGTTGTTGTTGGTTTTGAGGACTAGTATTCCATTGTATGGATATATCGTACTTTGGTTATTCGTTCTCTTCTACTATTTGGGTTATTTCCACATTTGGGCCGTTATAAATAATGCTGCTATAAACAGTCACATATAAGTGTTTGTGTGGATATTTGCTTTTATTCTTCCAGAGTAAATTTCTAGGAGTAGAATTGTTGGGTTATAGAACGGATGTATTATGCTTAACTGTACACAAAACGGCCACATCATCTTCCAAAGCAGTTGTACTATTTACATTCCTCCCGCCCCCGCCCCCACAGAAATGTGTAGCTTCCCAGGTGGTGTAAGTTGTCAAGAATCCGCCTGCCAAGGCAGGAAACAAGGGTTCAATCCCTGGTTTGGGAAGATCTTGGGAGTAGGAAATGGCAACCTACTCCAATATTCTTGCTTGGAAAATTCCACGGCCAGAGGAACCTTGTGGGCTACAGTCCATGGGATCGCAGAGAGTCTGACATGACTGAGAGTCTGAGCACACTCAGAAATGTACAAGAGTTCCAGTTCCTCCACATCCCCTCTAACATTCGGTATGCTTAGGTTTTAAAATTTTAGCCACTGTAATAGTTCTGATAGAACATCTATTGTGATTACAATTTTCATTTCTCTGGCATCTTTTCAGCATTTTTTCATGTGTCATTTGGATCTCTTCTCTTACAAAAATATATAAACAAGTCATTTTTCCCAATTTAAAAATCAGGTTGTCATCGGTGTAAAAAGTAAAATTCAACTGAGCAGATTTAAATATTTGATTAGATATTTGCTTATTCATGAATCAGGCAACATCTCACTGAACAAGTAGAAAGATGTGCGAAACGGAAGTCTTTTATATCAGAAGGGTGCAGGGACCGGGGAAGAATGAATTACCTCATCGTTCTTCGGGAGATAGAGATCTATATGGAACATCATCTCACTAGTGCTGACCAGAAAATTACAAACTGACTGGTTAAAGGTCATATCCTTGGGAGGCTGAAATTGCAATTAGGTTAGGTAATGAGTGTTGTTTGCTGATATGGGGCTCAGCAGGTATGACTCCATTTGGGGCCCAGCTTCTTTTTTGAAAACATTAATTCTTCATATGTAAGTTCAACCTGTCTTTCAGGGATCGCTTGATAGATAGAAGATATAGATAGATATGATTTTCTCCTACCTTATAGCTCCCCTTTTATATTCTTAATTCTGCCTTTGATGAACAGAAGTGTTTAATGAAGTCTAATTTATGTATTTTTATGCTTAGTATTTTGGATGTCCTTTAAGAATTCTTTGCACATCCATAGATATTTTTCTAGGTTTTCTTCTAGAGTAATGCTGTCCAAAATAAATAGAATACAAGCCATGTGCGTAATTTTAAAAGTCTTAATAGCCACCATAGAAAAACAACTTGGTGAAATTACTTTTAAATTTTATTTATTTACGTATCTTTGGCTACACTGAGTCTTCGTTGCTGCATGCAGGCTTTTTCTAGTTGTGGTGAGCAGGGGCTACTCTTCTCTGCTATGCGTAGGATTCTCATTGTGGTGGCTTCTCTTGTTGCAAAGCATGGGTTCTAGGGTGTGGGGGCTTCCGTAGTTGTGGCTCGAGGGCTCTAGAGACTCAGGAGTTGTGGTGCATGGGTTTAGTTGTCCCACGGCATGTGGGATCTTAGTTTCCCGAGTGGACACCTTAGTTTCCCGAGGGATCAAACCCACGTCCCCAGCATTGGCAGGAGGACTCTTAACCACTGGACCACCATGGAAGTCTGAAATTACTTTAAATTGTATTATATTTAACCCACCATATCAAAAATATTTAAACATGCCATTGTCAAACTGAAAAAAATTCACAATGTAAGAGTTGTGAGTTAAGCTTTATTCAGGGCAAAATGAGGACTATAGCCCCGGAGACAGCCTTTCTAGGTCTAAGAAACTGCTCCAAAGAGATAGGGCAAAAGGTCAGTATATATGTAACTTAGGAACATGCAAGCAAGCATTTTTTTTTTTGCCACTTCATTTAATTTTTTAATTAATCACATATTGTTTTGAAGAAGGTTTCTGCTTGCCTTGTGAAGGTTACTGATAGTCACGAGGAGCAGACGTCACCAGGAAGGAACTGGGTGCTTTTCATAAGGAGATGCATGAATTGGGCTCATAAAATCATCTCCTGAAAATATCTAACTGTCTGGAGACCTGTCCTGCCAGTTTTTCCTACAGCACAGATACCTCATTCCTGATCTCCACCCTGAACTCTTTTCAGAGGGTAACGAAGGTCAGCAGCTACAGCAGCTCAGGATTTTATCTTTGTCGAGGTAGATGGCAAGTGCCAATTTGTAGGGGACAGATCTTGCCTGGCAAATCCCATGGACGGAGGAGCCTGGTGGGCTGCAGTCCATGGGGTCGCTAGGAGTCGGACACGACTGAGCGACTTCACTTTCACTTTTCACTTTCATTCATTGGAGAAGGCAATGGCAGCCCACTCCAGTGTTCTTGCCTGGAGAATCCCAGGGTCAACGGAGCCTGGTGGGCTGCAGTCCCTGGGGTCACACAGAGTCAGACACAACTGAAGCGATGCAGCAGCAGCAGCAGCAGAATCAATATTAACAAGTATGAATGAGACTCTCCTTCAGAAATGGGGGTTGGGGTAAAGCAGGAGGGGGGCCCAAGGGAGGTGATGGACCAAAGCCTGAGGTTGTCTGGGGGTCACACCTCGAACCCCCTTTTAATCACTCCATCTCCCCCTCTCCTCACCAGCCCTAAACCACTCACCCCACATCCTTATTTCTGGGACGCTGGAGCCCGGCCGTCCCGGGAACCTGACCTGCTCTGTGCCCTGGGTCTGTGAGGTGGGCACACCCCCCCCATCTTCTCCTGGATGTCAGTTGCTGCCACCTCCCTGGGCCCCAGGACCCCCCTCTTGTTGGTGTTCACCCCATGGCACCAAGCTCCCCTGTCAGGTGACCTCGCCTGGAGCCGAAGTGAGCACAGCGAGGATCATCCACCTCATCAGGGTGTCCTGTGAGAGCTGGGCCAGGACACCCAGGTCCCTGAAGGGGTCTGGAGGGCAACCATTACCCATAACGGGGGTCATGGGCCTCAAACATCGGGTCCCAGAATTTAGCCTGGGAGGGGGTCAGGAGGACCCCTGCCCCATCCTTTCCCCATTTATGCAGCTCCTGAGGACACAGGGCCCACGTCCACTGAGGCCTCACTACTGACATGGGTCCCCCATGTCTCTCTGTCACAGACTTTCCACTGAACTTGACCGTGACCATTGTCCAAGGAAACGGCACAGGTAGGAAGGCGGCCTCTCCCAGGCTGTGGGAAAGGGCTGCTTCCAGCCCAGGGCCCCATCTCAGTGATCCGAGACCCTCTTGTGGATGAACCCAGTAGTCCCTCCCACTTCTCTGCCCCCATGACCACTGTGCCATCCAAGAAACAGAATGCTGCTGGCCCCTCAGGATCTCCTTCTTGTTTCTCCTCCCCACTACACACCCACTTCCCTCAATAAGCCCCAAGTGAAAAAAAAGGGAAAGTGTTAGCTCAACCGTGTCCAACTCTTTCCCACCCCATGGACTGTAGCCCATCAGGATCCTCTGTTCATGGGATTCTCCAGGCGAGAATACTGGAGTAGGTTGCCATGCCCTTTTCCAGGGGTTCTTCCTGACCCAGGGATCGAACCAACATCTCCTGAATTGCAGGCAGATTCTTTACCTGATTTCTGAGCCACTAGGAAAGCCCCAATAAGACCCTAGCCTCACTTTAATGCCAACTGGTTCCTTGCTTTTCTCTGTAGCTTTATCATCCGAGAGTGCTGCCTTTGGTACTAAGCTTTGCACTTGTTTTTCTTAAGACTTGGTATAAAGAGAAAAAAAAAATCCATCTGTTTTCTTCCATTCAGCTTCATGCATCTGCCCATCTTAGACCCCTCACCCCTCTCGTGGAACCATTACCCATAACCTGGGGCAGGGTTGGTGCTGTGATCACTAAGAAGGGAAGATGCAGGGGATATGCATACATGGGCATGCCCACACCATCAACTCTTGCATTTTCAGCTGATATCTCATCTTGCAGCCCCATCCCCCTCTTAGGCCCCCTCTGTCCTGACCAACTCTCTGTCTCCTAGCAGGGGCAGTTATAGTATCTCAGTGCTCAGAAGGGCTGTTTCCCATGGTCCCTAATTTGCAAACAAAAACAGACAAATCAGAGAAGAGACAGAGGGAAGTCACAGAGAATCCAATGGTGGGTGAAAGAGGAACTTTTGACCACAAGCCATCAGAGTTTAGGAGGACTTTTAACCCCACTTATTCAGTTTGCTGAAAAAGACACTGAGGTCCAGAGTGGGCAAGTAAATTGCACAGGAAGTCAGTTCATTAGTTGACGGCTTAGGGTTCATTGGGCTGGGTGATAGGAAATGTATGTTAATGTGAGACGGAAGAATTGTCGACGCTTACCATGAGGTGAGGGAAGAAATTTCATTCATTCATCAACCATCTACACTGTACCTTTAGGTTTTTAGTAAAGATTCAACCCTTGCCCTTGAGAAAAGCAACATCTGGTTGGGAGACAGATCATCCACAATTCCAATGAGACGGGGGAAGTGCCTGTGGCGGGGAAACAAAGGCATGTGATGGGCGGGTCTCTTGCTTCTCTGGACTAAAGGGTGAGTTCTCAGAGAGGAACAGGCCAAGTAGACATAGTGGGGACTTGCAGGGTCTCACAAGTGATGTGAGCTCTGCAGATGACCCTGGACGCTCAGGTACCATGTTCCCAATCCCACTCACTCTCCCACTGTACTGGGGATCCTCCACCAGCTAGCAAGTTCTGGGCTCTCTCTGTGACCAACCCCACCTCTGCACACCTTGGGTTCTCTCTGGTTTCTGGGGATACCTAGGAAACGGCGGTGCCGCTATCCGTGGTGCTGATTCGGAGTTGGTTGCTGACTCAGAATGTCTGCGGCCTTGGGGAGGGGGAGGGGAGGTTGACCACAAAGAACAAGGACCCTTGGTCTGGATTCAGGAGGGCCAACAATATGTTAGACGTGCCGGGAAGGGCCCAGGTCTACCTGGGAGGAGGGACTCCAGGGAAAAGAAGATCTCTATTCGTCTTCCTTGACCTTCTGGCCACCCTCAGGAATGTTCTTTGGAAAATGCCAGGCTGTTGACACCCTGGTCCAAGCACTGGGTAAGGTGAAAGCTTTGTTCTATCCCTTAACATGTATGATCCCATTTCATTTTCTGAACATGCCTGACAGAAAGGGGTAATCGCCATCATCAAATAGAGGGAGCAGCTGACAGACAGACGAGCAGCTGTAGGTACAAGTTTCCAAAGAGCTCCAAACAATCCCACCACTTCCTTAAGGCAGAATAGTAATAAACTTCATTTATTACACAATGAAATTTATCACGTCTTCCTCTTTAATCTGGATTGAGCTCATTACTGCTTTTACCAATAAAATGTGGAGGACGAGATTCACACGGCTGCGACCCAAACTCAAAGGGCAAAAATAATGTGCTCTATGAAAGAAAGTGAAAGTGAAGTCGCTCAGTCGTGTCCGACTCTTTGCGACCCTGTGTACTGTAGCCTACGAGGCTCCTCCGTCCATGGGATTTTCCAGGCAAGAATACTGGATTGGGTTGCCATTTCCTTCTCCAGGGCATCTTCCCCACCCAGGGATTGAAACCGGGTCTCCCGCATTGTAGGCAGACGCTTTACTGTCTGAGCCACCAGGGAAATCCAATGTGCACTACAATCCTTCTAAAAGCCTATCGTAATCCCACAAAAGCAGATAATCCGAATGCAGCCACTTCGCCTTTTAAGCGTCCGGCACGGTGACCGCTCACTACCCTAGTTAACAGTACGCGCGCCGCGTCCGTTACCCATGCGCAGGCGCAGAAGGAACAGCGCAGTGGATTTTGGGAGTAGTGGGCAGATTGAAATAAGGGGCCGCAAGGACTGCTGGGAGCTGTCGGCCGAGGGCCTCAGTAACCACCGCTGCCTCAGGTGGAGCCGTCGCGTGGGGCTATGGGAGCCGTAGGCAAGACAGCTCCCAAATCCTTGTGGGAGTCGTAGTCTCGGAGCCACTTCCGTACAGGAGTTCCGCGTGTTAGGCAGTTTGGACGATCCAGCACCGCGTTCTACTCAGGTAAGTTATTTCCTCCCGGAGCTGGTCGGCCCCTGGGCGCCCGCTCTTTGTTGCGGTGCCGTGCGAAGGTTGAGGAACTCTCCGGGGGTAATAACATTCGCCTCTGACGTCCCAATGCTCGTATCCCAGAGGCCTACTGACCGGAATCCTCGCTGTGGGCTGTGCCGTCCAGCCTGTCTCTGGCCCGCCCACCCCTCTCCCCCGGGTGGGCTCGGGGAAATTCGACCATTTTCCTGCCCTCACCCGCAACTGGATACTTCCAGGAGGTCCCTACACTGTCCTGAAACCTGTCCTGATAGAATGATGTTACACACTACCCATCATTCTGACAAAGCTGCGATCCGGAGGCACACTTGGGGTCTGGGCCCCGCCTTCTGGGAGCGCTTATTCCCTCAGCATACAAATCTTTACTGAACCCCGATCCTTTGCCAAATCCCTTGGAAGGCAGGGGGAGTCAGTGGTGGCTGAGGCAGACCCTATCCCTCCCTGCCTGTAGTGAGCTCACAGGACAGGGGAAGGGAGACAGGCCTGTCACCACGAAAGGTAGCGTCGTGATCCGGTTGGGATGGAGGCATACAAGCGGCTCTGCGACCCCAGAGGGGGCGCCTGAGCCAGCCTGGGGTCTATAAAATCTGCGAGGGAAGATGCTTAATACACATTTCAAATCTGATGTGTCCAAAATGGAATTCTAGTCAGCCTCCTCCACAACTAAATGTTCCCATCATCCTCCCAGGTGCTCAGGCCCAAGCCTCCAAATCATTCTTCAGTCCTCTCTTTTCTCATGACCCCACCCCAATCCAAGTCTTGTGCAAGTCCTATGGACCGTACCATCAAAACAGATCCAAAACCCCACCTTTTCTTGTCATCGCCACTGCCAGCACCCCAGTCCAGGCCAACATCATCTCACTGACTATCGCCATAGCCTCCTCTCTGGTCTCCCTCCCTGCCACAGTCTGTTCCCCATACAGCAGCCAAAGGGAAACTTTTAAAACTTAAATCAGATCATTTGCCTCCTTTGCACAGAACCCTCCCATGACTCCCATCTCTCAGAATTAAAATTAAAGCTGTGTCGTGGCCTATGAGCTGCTGAAAATCTGCAGACTCGTTCCCTGGCAGGGTCTTCCTCATTCAGGAGGTAGGTTCCTGGGCCCTAGTGACCGTAGATTTAGGGGGAGAAGAGAGATGAGTCCAGAGTGACTGTATGTCCTGTCCTACGGAGGAGCTGGGTGGAGATGTGGTACTCTCAGCAAGCAGTGAACAACTGGGCAAGAACAGGTTTCTCCGTGGGGAGAAGGGGACTGGTCAGTTTGGGTATCTAGGATTCTGGAGATCCAGTGGGTATCTTCAATGGGACATTTGAAGGACGAGCCTGATGGACATCATGATTCAGTCACCCACAAGGAAAACGAATTGGGCAGGACCTGGGAACCATGAAGGTGCCTCTCCAAAAGAGGCTGAGCAGGAGGCAAACGAGGAGAGCGAGGGAGAATCAAGCCGGAGGCAGGGGTGAGGTGAGATGCATGGGAGGATGTAGAGAAGACCCTGGGCAGTTTTGTGGACAATTTCGTGTGTAGAGGAGGGGAGGGGAGGGGAGGGAGACTAAGGAGGAGCCTCCTGCAGTATCCAGGAGAGAGACATGGTTCAGACCAGGGTCACAGCTGTGGAGATGCTAAGGAGTGTTGGGCTTCTGGGTCTGTTTTGAAGCTACAAACAGGATTTGCTCCGTTCTAGTTGGATGTATGGGGTTTGAGGTTTGAGGACATGCCCCAGGTGCATTCTCAGTGGGGCATTTGGAGGAAAGGTTGGGACCTTACATTGCAATTTGGAATCACCTACAGGGAGAGTTAAGAGGGATGGAGAAAGCAGCCCAGTGTCCTGGGACACAAAGTTCCTGCCCTGAGTAGCTGGAGGGACAGAGCTGAGAGAAGCAGGTTTGGGAAGGGGAATCAGGAATCTGGGTTCTGCGATGCCTGTCGGACAGCTGAGTTGCACTGGCACCTAACTGGTGTTATAGACAGTAAGCATGGGAGTCACATAAAATGATTCCACACTTTATGGGAAATCCTGGAAACAGGATGAACTGCTCAGAAGCTACTGCACTATGATAGTCCAGCCCAGAGATGATGGTGCCCTGGAGGAGAGGGACTCAGTCTGGTGGGTTCTTATGGGTTCCCCTGGCAGGTGGGTCCAAGAAGAGAGGGAATCGTGGCTGGGTGGGGAGAAATGAGGTGGGGGGAACAGAAGGAGTCAAAGATGGGCTGATCCATCTCTTGATAAAGCCACAGAAGCTTTATCAAGAGGATACCTGCCCTGCCTTTCAGAGGATACAATCGGGACCCATTCCTAGAAACAGCATCCCACCCCCACCAAAGTGAAATTCATTTGGTCTTTCCTGTTTATCCCCCTTCCCCTAACAGAACTGCTGGCAGTCCCCTTGCCTCCTTCTGTTCTTAGATCACTGACCCTCCCCAAGCTCTCTGAGCAGCCCTGGAAGCCCAGGTCAGCGACCTGTCCTTCTGATCAGGGTTATAAGAGGGGTGGCTTCCCTGGAGACTGTGAAACGGGTCCTTAATATGCACCTCCATCCCTCCAAACAGAATCTGACCTAACTTGCCTATCTCTCCCTCTCCCCTCCACCCCTCACCCCCAACCAGCTACTTCTCTCTCCTTGGTGTGTAACGGATGTAATCCAAGAAGCCTTCCTGGAGGCACTAGCCTCCTTAAACCTTCCAGGGTCAAACAGTTGACCCTTGAACAACATGAGTTTGAACTGCTCCACTGAGACTCAGACTTTTTTTTTCCCAATAAATACATACAATACTACACCGTCCGCAGTTTAGTTGAATCCCTGGACTTGGAACAGGGAAGATATGGAAGGCCGACTGCAAAGTTATGTGGAATTTGGTTGTACTCCCAATCCTCGCGTTGTTCAAGGGTCAGCTGTATACATATTACCCTCCCTTACTCTGGAAGATGGAGAAGGAAATGGCAACCCACTCCAGTATTCTTGCCTGGAGAATCCCATGGACAGAGGAGCCTGGCAGGCTACTGTCCAAAGGGTCGCAAGGGTCGGACACGACTTAGTGACTAAACTACCAACTACTACAACTACTCTGGAAGAAGCCTACCTGGTCCCCACTATTCTCGGCAGGGACACTACCCTCTGCAAGCAACGACCTGTAATCCGGAATCCACGTGTAACCCGCCTCCCCTCTCCACCCATCCAGGAGAAGCCGACCCCTCCCGCCTCTCCAGGACCCCACGATGCCCGCCCCGCAGTGCGCCTCTTGCCACACGGCGCGCGCCGCCCTCCGCCGTCCGCGCTCGGGCCAGGCGCTGTGCGGCGCCTGCTTCTGCGCCGCCTTCGAGGCCGAGGTGCTGCACACAGTGCTCGCAGGCCGCCTGCTGCCTCCTGGGGCCGTGGTGGCCGTGGGCGCCTCGGGCGGCAAGGACTCCACGGTGCTGGCGCACGTGCTGCGCGAGCTGGCCCCGCGCCTGGGCATCTCGCTGCACCTCGTGGCGGTGGACGAGGGCATCGGCGGCTACCGGGATGCGGCGCTGGCAGCCGTGCGGCGGCAGGCGGCGCGCTGGGACCTCCCGCTCACCGTCGTGGCCTACGCGGACCTCTTCGGGGGCTGGACGATGGACGCGGTGGCCCGCAGCACTGCTGGCTCCGGCCGCAGCCGCGCCTGCTGCACCTTCTGCGGGGTGCTGCGGCGCCGAGCGCTGGAGGAAGGGGCGCGCCTCGTGGGAGCCACGCACGTCGTGACCGGTGAGCGCAGGCGCGGCCCTGAGGGGGCGTGGTGGGAGGGGCGCATGCGCGGGATAGGGCACCTTAAGGGCGCTGGAGTGCGTGCCTAGGTGGTAATGGAGACTATGAATGGCCTAGAGGAAAGAACCGAACGTGGAGAAGGGGATGTGCGCATGCTCTAGCATGGGGCCGGAAAGTACAGAAGGTTACTGCCAGGGTGGTGGGCACAGGAGGAAACGGGATGGGCTGGGCATCACAAAGACTTTGGGTCTTGGCGGCTCTCTTGGTCTGCACAGCTTGGCAAGGAGGGTGGGAGGTGGGAGAAGCGAGTGGCAGGAGTTAGTCTCTGGGTATCAGGTCTTTGAGTCTTTGCTTATCTTTAATCGTCTCGAATACTCCTGGTCTCATGGCCCCCAGCTGTCTCTCTTCAGAATCCATCTCTATCGCTGGAAAGTATCTCTCCTCGTAACTTCTTTTTCTTGTTGGCACCTCTTCTTTTCCACAACTCTCTTCTCTCGCTCTCATCCATTCCTTCAACAAACAACCACCGGGTTTCTACTAAATGCCAGCCCCAAGCTGTTATTAACATATAGAGTACGCACTACACACATTTATATTATATATGCTCACATCCTCATCGGGCTATGGCTGAGAATACAGCGATGCCCGGGACAGACCTACGCCCGCCCTTTTGCACAGTCCAAATATAAAATGATAAACGATCATAAATGCCATTGGGGAAAATTACATGGAACAAAAAGAGGACCTTATGGTGTGGAGAGAGGGGATGAGGGAGGGCTTTTGAGATCGGGGGCTCTGGTGAGGAGGTGAAGAGGAGTGATGTTTGAGCGGTGTGGAGGTTGTTCCAGGCAGAGGGAACCATCTGTGCCCAGGCCAATTTGAGGGGCCCCAGGAAGACCAGAGCAGTGGGCGGAGTTCAGATCCACTTTCCCCTTTTGATGGTGAGGCGTTAACATCTGATCCTTTGAGCAATGGGGAAATGGGTGGGTAGGAGCCTGGGTTGGAGAGGCAAGGGCGGAGCAAAGGAGATGAGCCTGGAGGGTGGCAGCTGCGGGTGGTCCTGGTGAGAGAATGGTTGTGAGAATCAGTGCTTTTTCTTTTTTTTTTTTAATGCTGTGTAAATATTCCCTTACTTTCTCCCTGGTCCCTCTAAACAAAGATAACACCAAAACATTGCAGTCTGTGCCATCAAAGGCACTTGTGTCAACAACCATGAGTTTTCTATGGCTGCTGTAGCAAATCACCACAAATCAAATGGCTTAAAACAACACAAATGTATTAGGTTGCAGTTCTGGAGATTAAAGTTCAGGCAGAAGTCTCACTGGTTGGCATTCCTCTGAAGAATCTACTGAAAAGTCCATTTTCTTGCCTCTTCCAGTTTTTAGAGGTTACCTCTTGGAGGCCTCCTTCCTCCAGCTTCAAAGCCAGCAGCTGAGTCCTCATCTTGCATCGTCTGACCTTGCTTGTGTTCCCACATCTTCCATCCTGACTCTTTACCTTTAAGGACCCCTGTCATTACCCACTTGGCAAAGCTAGGCTGCTCTCCCTATATTAACATCAGCTGATTAGTAACCCTCATTCTATGTGCAATCTTTATGTCTTTCACGATGGGACCCAATATATTTTCAGGTTGAGGGGGTGGGGGATTCTGCTTACTACAACAGTCCTCTTTCCCATCTCCGTTAAATGACTTCCGTGTAGTCTGAAGTACATTCTTTTGTTGGGGGGTGGGGGGGTGGGAGGGGCTGTCTTTTGGGCTTGTGGGATCTTGGTTCTCCAACTAAGGATTGAACCTGGTCTCTCAGCATCCAAAGCACAGGGTCCTAACTACTGGACCACCAGGGAATTCCCTGAAGTACACTTTTAATTGAGACTGAAATGACAGTCTTCCTGACCCAGGGATCAAACCCAGGTCTCCCGCCCTGCATGCAGATTCTTTACCTACTGTGCCACCAGTGGCCTAAAGGACTTTCACTCGCTAGCAGAGGGCCTGGTCTACAAGTGGGGGGTAAGTGAGGCACCCCGGGTTGCTCCACGGGAGCCTGGGTGCGTCGCCCTCTCGTTTCTCGCCGGGTTCCCCCGCAGCCTCCCCGAGGCTGTCCCGCGGTGCCCCTGGGTCTCCTCCCGCGGCCCCCCGGCCCCGGCCCCCTCCTCACGGCTCCTGTCTCCCCTCTCCCAGGACACAACGCGGACGACATGGCGGAGACGGTGCTCATGAACTTCCTGCGGGGCGACGCGGGCCGGCTGGCGCGGGGCGGGGGCCTGGGCTCCCCGGGCGAGGGGGGCGCCCTGCCGCGCTGCCGCCCGCTGCAGCTGGCCTCGCAGAAGGAGGTGGTGCTGTACGCGCACTTCCGCCGCCTCGACTACTTCTCCGAGGAGTGCGTGTACGCGCCCGAGGCCTTCCGCGGCCACGCGCGCGACCTGCTCAAGATGCTGGAGGCGGCGCGGCCGTCGGCGGTGCTGGACCTGGTGCACTCGGCCGAGCGCCTGGCGCTGGCCCCGGCCGCGCGGCCCCCGCCGCCTGGCGCCTGTTCCCGCTGCGGGGCGCTGGCCAGCCGCGCGCTCTGCCAGGCCTGCGCGCTCCTGGACGGCCTGAACCGCGGCCGGCCCCGCCTGGCCATCGGCAAGGGCCGCCGGGGGCTGGACGAGGAGGGGCCGCCGCGGGAGCCGCAGCCGTCCCGACCGCTGACTTCTGAGCCTGTCCCCGACTTCTAGAGACTCCAGTTCCCCGCGGGGATCTGGCGCCGTGGGGGCGCGGGACCGCCTATAAATGACACGGAATGAACCCGAGTTACCTGAGCCCGCGCTTCATGTGCAGCTGGGAGAGAGACGGAACCTGTTACCTGCGATCCTGCAGACGCTGGGGCTCTGGGCTCCTGGGGCTGGGGCCCGGGGACTCCTGCGCCTCAGGGAGGGGAGCACTAGACGACCTTCCATTCCTGAGCGAGTGGGAATTAGGGGGCTGCTTGCCTGTACCTCTGTGGGGTTCTGGGCGTGCTCAGATAGCCCTAACCCTTCTCGATCGCCTACTTCCCGCCTGATGTTCGTGTTTGCCTGTAGTAGGCTAAGCACAACCAGGCAGCTGGATGGACATGTCAGTTACAGCACTCGTGGTGTTTCTGTGTGAGCGCTGTGTGTCCTGCAGGCGCTGGGCCATCTCATTTCACCCGCACCACAATCTCGTTGGCTGTAGCCCGAGGCCCATAACTGGCCTGAGGTCACCTCTCTGGAGCCCCACCTGGGGACTCACGCCCAGGTCCACCTGGGGCTCTTCACGACGGTGGAATTAGTCCTTATCCCCACTACCACCTGAATCTCTGATGGATGAAGAGCAACTGGGGCGGCTCTCCAGACTTCAGGTTCCAGAGGCAGAGCTGGGTGAGCTTGGGTCAGTGACTTAACCTCTCGAATCTTCCATTTGCTCCCCTGAAAATGGAATCAAGGCCTCCCACCAAAGCACTGTTATGAATGATAAAGCGCTCAATAAATGTGTCCGACTTGGCTGTTCACACTAAGGTCTGGCCACCAGGGGGCGCTCGATTTCGGGGTTGCTGCCCTGCCGATCCAGACAGGCGTGAGGCTCGGAAACTGCCTGCCTGACTCCTGAGGAGGCTTGGTGTCCTCAGTCCCACCTCCAAGTTTTGCTGGACTGCTCCTTTTTTAGAAATGCCCTCCTTTCCCATCTTTCTGCTCACATCCTCCAGGGGCCTCCTGGAAGCGTTCCTGAATCTCCTCCCACCCTGCCCAGCCCAGGACATTGGGAGTCTCCCAGACCCCAGCCGCTGGGTCCTGTCCTCTGGCCATCCTCACTCTTTGGGTCTCTCTTTTCCTATTTAGATTGGGCTGGAGAGCCGGGAACACATGCTCGGAGTCCCCTGTGAATTAATCGAGCATTAGGTTAATTATTCGTTCAACAAACACGTATTGAGCGCTTCATCTGTGCCCCATGTGCCAAGGGCTAGGAATACTGCAGTGAGCAAAGGACAAAACCCCCGGCTGCCATGAGGTTCACAGTGTGGGAGAAACAGACAGTAAGTCAGTGAATATATAATGTTAGATAGTGATTAACACAACAAATAAAAATAAAGCAGGATTAGAGAGATAGAGAGATAGCGCCAGTGTCCATAGGGGTCAGGGCATGGCCTCTTTGAGGAGGGTGCATTTGAGCAGAGACCTGAGTGAAGCAAAGGAGTGAATCATAAAGCTATCGGGACCTTCCTGGTGGTCCAGTGGTTAAGACTGCCTTCCAATGCAGGAGACACAGGTTTGACCCCTTGTGTGGGAACTAAGATCTCACATGTCAGGGGGCAACTAAGTCACCCCGCCACCCGCACCGCAACTACTGAGCCCGCCCACCACAACTAGAGAGTCTTTGGGCTGCAACAAAAGGTCCTAATTAACTAAGACTGAAGGCAGCCAAAAAAAAAGAAATCATAAAGCTATCTTGGGCAAGAACTTTCCAGGCCGAAGGAACTGCTGATACAAGAGCCCAAGGGTGGGAATAAAGTTGGGAAGTCCAGGAAACAACAGCCAGGTGGTGTGGCCAGAGCAGAGTGGGCAGGGAGGAGAACAGCAAGAGCTGAGATGCGGTAGTAGCCAGCGCAGGTCCTGCCACGTCTCGCTTAGGCAGGAGCCCATTTCCCAGCTGTCGTTTGCCAGGCCCTTGCAGAGCACTCCTTCCTTGCGTTAAGCTCAGTGATAGGATAGACTGTGTTTTGATCCCTAATTTTACAAATGAATTTTTGGCTCAGAGATGTGACGTGACTTCCCAAGGTCACACAGCAGTAAATCATTGAAGAAGCTGGGGCTATTCACCCTTTTTGCTGTGCCGCCTGCTGGAAGCCAGGGGACTTGGGCCCTTGTTGCAGATCAGGCACTGATTCACCTTGTGGTTTTGGGCACGGGATTTTTCTTTAATCGAGTTACCCCCTTCACATCAGGAAGTGGGTGGTTGATTAGACTTCTGTTGTAGTTTAGAGCAACACTAACCAACAGAAATTAATAATTAATAATATAAGCCAAATATGTAATTTAAAGATTTTGTGTAGCCATATTTTTAAGGAGGGAACAGGTGAAATGTTAATAATATATTTTATTATGGTGTATTAAAAAGTAGAGACATCACTTTGCTGACATAAGTCCATGGAATCAAAGCTATGGTTTTTCCAGTGGTCATGTATAGATGTGAGAGTTGAACCCTAAAGAAGGCTGAGCACTGAAGAACTGATATTTTTGAACGTGGTGTTGAAGACTCTTGAGAGTCCCTTGGACTGCAAGGAGATCAAACCAATCCATCCTAAAGGAAATCAGTCCTGAATATTCATTGGAAGGTCTGGTGCTGAAGCTGAAGCTCCAATACTTTGGCCACATGATATGAAGAGCTGACTCACTGGAGAAGACGCTGATGCTGGAAAAGATTGAGGGCAGGAGGAGAAGGAGGGTAACAGAGGATGAGGTGGTTGGATGGCATCACCAACTCAATGGACATGAGTTTGAGCAAAGTCTGAGAGATGGTGATGGACAGGGGGGCCTGGTGTGATGCAGTCCATGCGGTCATAAAGAGTCATACATGACTTAGCAACTGAACAACAACAAATATCCAAAATATTACCATTTTAATGTGTCAGTTCAGTCACTCAGTCGTGTCCGACTCTTTGCGACCCCATGGACTGCAGTACGCCAGACCTCCCTATCCATCACCAGCTCCTGGAGTCGGTGATGCCATCCGACCATCTCATCCTCTGTCGTCCCCTTCTCCGGCCATCAGGGTATTTTCAGATGAGTCAGTTCTTCACATCAGGTGGCCAAAGTATTGAAGTTTAACCTTCTGTATCTGCCCTTCCAATGAAGGGAAGGACTGTCCAAGGGACTCTCAAGATTCTTCTCCAACACCACAGTTCCAAAGCATTAATTCTTCGGTGCTCAGCTTTCTTTATGGTCCAACTCTCACATCCATACATGACTACTAGAAAAACCATAGCCTTGACTAGATGGACCTTTGTTGGCAAAGGAGTGTCTCTGCTTTTTAATATGCTGTCTAGGTGGGTCATAACTTTTCTTCCAAGGAGCAAGCGTCTTTTAATTTCATGGCTGCAGTTACCATCTGCAGTGACTTTGGAGCCCCCCAAAATAAAGTCTGCCACCGTTTCCCCATCTATTTACCATAAAGTGATGGGACCATGTTGAAGTTCTTTAATGGACCAGAACCTGGTGGTCCGGAGTTGACTGATAAGAAAGTAAGGGAGAGAGAAAGAGGCTGGTATTCCTTGATTTACGCAGAAAGCCAATAAAGCCCCTGCACGGGGCTTGCTCTGTTCACAGGCGCCTCAGGCCCCCCCTCGATGGGCTGAAGCCACAGGGCACCTTCTCGAGAGGGTCTTAGAAGCCCGGGCAGGAAAGTGAACTCAGAGAGCCTCTGCGCTCCAAAGAAATAGCCTGAGAGAGACAGAGAAAGCAAGACGTGGGGACCAAAGCTCTGATGGGGCAAAGGTGTTTTCATCAACATGGTGTGGGCATATATACTGTAGTTATTCTCAGCAAAGATAAAGGTTAAAATTCCAGACTTAGAAAACATAGGCGATCCATATTAAAGAGAGAGAGAGTTGTAAATAATACTTTTACCATATGGTTTATAAAAAGGAAGAGGGTAGTTATCACCATATAGAAAAACTAATGAAGGAAATGCCTGGATTCCTCAGCCCCAGGGAGAGGCTTGCCTCTCCTCTTAATTCCTGAATATTCAGGAATTAATAAGGAACAGAGAATGCCTGACAGATCCAAAATAGCACACAGGAAGCCTCCTGTTAAATGCTTCCTGACAGGACCATATGCCATGATCTTAGTTTTCTCAATGTTGAGTTTTAAACCAACTTTTTCACTCTCCTCTTTCACTTTCATCAAGAGGCTCTTTAGTTCTTCTTCGCTTTCTGCCATAAAAGGTGGTGTCACCTGCATATCTGAGGTTATTGATATTTCTCCCAGCAATCTTGATTCCAGCTTTTGCTTCCTCCAGCCCAGCATTTCTCATGATGTGCTCTGCATATAAGTTAACTAAGCAGGGTGACAATATACAGCCTTTTCCCATTTGGAGCCAGTCTGTTGTTCCATGTCCAGTTCTAACTGTTGCTTCCTGACCTGCATACAGGTTTCTCAGGAGGTAGATCAGGTGGTCTGGTATTGCCATCTCTTTCAGAATTTTCCACAGTTTATTGTGATCCACATAGTCAAAGGTTTTGGCATAGTCAATAAAGCAGAAGTAAATGTTTTTCTGGAATTCTCTTGCTTTTTCGATGATCCAACAGATGTTGGCAATTTGATCTCTGGTTCCTCTGCCTTTTCTAAATCTAGCTTGATATCTGGAAGTTCACAGTTCACATACTGTTGAAGCCTGGCTTGGAGAATTTTGAACATTACTTTACTAGCGTGTGAAATGAGTGCAATTGTGTGGTAGTTTGAGCATTCTTTGGTATTGCCTTTCTTCGGGATTTGAATGAAAACTGACCTTTTCCAGTCCTGTGGCCACTGTTGAGTTTTCCAAATTTGCTGACCTATTGAGTGCAGCACTTCCACACGATTCGAAATAGCTCTACTGGAATTGCATCACGTCCACTAGCTCTGTTCGTAGCGATAGTTCCTAAGGCCCACTTGACTTCGCATTCCAGGATGTCTGGCTCTAGGTGAGGGATCTCACCATCGTGATGATCTTGGTCATGAAGAGCTTTTCTGTATAGTTCTTCTGTGTATTCTTGCCACCTCTTCTTAATATCCTCTGTTTCTGTTAGGTCCACACCATTCTGTCCTTTATTGTGCCCATCTTTGCATGAAATGTTTCCTTGGTATCTCCAGTTTTCTTGAAGAGCTCTCTAGTCTTTCCCATACTATTGTTTTCCTCTATTTCTTTGCACTGATCACTGAGGAAGGCTTTCTTATCTCTCCTTGCTGTTCTTTGGAACTCTGCTCTCAAATGGGTATATCTTTCCTTTTCTCCTGTGCCTTTAGCTCTTCACAGCTATTTGTAAGGCCTCCTCTGACAACCATTTTGCCTTTTTACATTTCTTTTTCTTGGGGATGGTCTTGATCCCTGCCTCCTGTACAATGTCACGAACCTCCATCCGTAGTTCTTCAGGCACTCTATCAAATCTAATCCCTAAACCTTGAGAAATTTAACCTTTAACCTTTTTTTTATATATATACTAAGGATTCAAAATCCTGTGCGTATGTTACCCTTACAGTCCATCTCCATTGAGACTCAACCACAGTTCTGTCGCCAATGGGACCAGAGGGCCTCTAGGAGCTCAGGAAGACGCTGTTCTCAGCTCCAGCCACAAGAGGTCACTGTGACCACACCGTGCATAGGTGGCCGGCCCCTTAGAACAGATCTGGTTCCTTCCCGCAGCCTTGGTGAACTCCGCAGTCTCCTCCTCCCTCTCCCTGCCTGCGCCCTCCCCGACACACATACACACACACACACACACACACGCACACACGCACGCACCGGTCCCTCTGGCCCCAGCCAGCCTGGATCCAAGGGTGAGAGAAACAGTCTGGCAGAAACCTAAAGGTCCCATATGAACACTGGAAAAATGCCATGACCTGAAGACTCATGTGTCTGTCCATC
This sequence comes from Capra hircus, assembly GCF_001704415.2. Lineage (NCBI taxonomy): Eukaryota > Metazoa > Chordata > Mammalia > Artiodactyla > Bovidae > Capra > Capra hircus. The sequence goes on along the minus strand of NC_030825.1, from coordinate 58,147,810 downwards.
CATTCATTCATTCTGTAAATATTTATAGACCACTCAATTTGTGACAGCAATAAACAAAACAAAAGCCTGCCCTCACGGGAGAGGCCCAAAAAGGAAGAAAATAAGTAGAATATGTAGTATTTCAGATGGTGATAAATTGATCGATCAATCATGTCAAACATTTAAGTAGGGTGGACAGGGAAGACCTCTGCTGGCTGCAAAACCACGCGAGCAGTCTCCAAGGGAAAGACTGGGGGCAGGAGGAGGAGGGGAAGACAGGATGAGATGGTTGGAGGGCATCACCGACTCGACATGAGATTGGGTAAACTCCGGGAGCTGGTGATGGACAGGGAGGCCTGGCGTGCTGCGGTTCATGGGGTCACAAAGAGTCAGACACGACTGAGCAACTGAACTGAACTGATGGTTGATATATCTATGTGTATACATGATATTGATAATAGAACAGCAACAACAGTACTGACTACTTACTACATGATAGTTACTGTTTTAAGCATTTTATATAAATGGAATCATTTTTATATCTCTGACTATTTCTATAAACATACATAGATATAATGGATATATATAGTGGATCTAATGGATAGATATAGGTGTAGATAGGTATGAATATATCTAGATATAGGTATGAATATATCTCTATGTATCTTTATATAAAATTGTATGCACCCCCCCCCCAAAAAAAAAGCTCCAAGGGAGCAGGGGAGTGGTGGAGGCAAGTGAGCGGAGGAGAGATGAAGGAGGGGCCAGGTCGCAGGGAGCCACGGAGATTTGGGAACAGAAGAGTGACAAGGATCATCCTTTATTCAGGAGACAAACATCTGCCCAGGCGCCTCACAGGAGCCGGGCCCTGCAGGGGGTTCATGGGGATACAGCTGAATCAGCCCCAGTCCCTTCCCTCAACGGGCTACCTGTCTGATGGGGAGGCAGTGCGCACCAACTCTGGCGAATCAAGACCCAGAGGGATCGGTGTCGAGGCGGAGATCAGTAAGGGCCCAGGGGAGCCCAGAGGTGGGTCGGCTAACTCAGCGTGGGGCGTCGCGGAATGCTTTCTGAAAGAGGTAGTGTTTAAACCAGGATCCAGATGAATAAGAATGAGCACGGGAAAAGGGTGGGAGGGGGACGACTGCACCTGTGGCGGAGAAAACAGCCGGTGGAGAGGCCTGCAGGCCAGGGCGCACCGTGAACCCCTGAGCCCGGCGGAAGAATGGCTGCTTCTGGTGCCGACGCCCCGGGAGGGGCCGGTGGGGGTGGGCGGCGACCCCCCACTCCCTAGGGTCAGAATGCCATTGCACAAGGCAGAAGGGCTTAGAGCTGACAAGGCTTGTTCAAAAAGAGTGTCAAAAAGACCCTTCTGGGGACTTCCCTGCCGCTCCAGTGGGTTAAGACTTGGTGCTTCCTAGGCAGAGGGGCACAGGTTCATTCCCTGGTCGAGGAACCAGGATCCCACATGCCTCAGGCCAGGGCCAAAATCTATAAAAAAAAAAAAAAATTTTTTTTAAGCCTTCTGTGGCTGCCTCTAGGAGGACTGTGGGGAAGGAAGATACTTAAAAGCAAGGAGGCCAGGAAGAAGCCAAAACCATAAGGAGGTGGGAACAGTGGGAACAGATATGAGGGCGATGTCAGAAGCCTGGAAATCCTGCTCAAGTCTAAGGTGGTGTTTTATAAGTGTAAGAGCTCCTGCATAGCCGCTCCATGCACACCACCCCTCAAAAAAAAAAAAAAAAAAAACAACAAAAACCCAGTAAATAAAAGAGAAGCTTCTCCTAAACAGAAATAAAGATGTTTGCCACTTAGGTAGATGGCAGTGGTGATCACAGGAGAGTCCGGCTGAGAGGGAAAGCCGTGGTCAGCATGGAGGGCGGGGCACAGTGCTGCTGAGGCAAGAAGCGCTAGTCACCATGAAACAGGGCTCTTCCGAGATCTATGGCCTTGGAGAAGCCGGTGCTGTGTGTTACCGCCCCATGCACTGTAGCCCACCAGGCTCCTCCATCCATGGGATTCTCCAGGCAGGAACACTGAAGTGGGTTGCCGTGCCCTCCTCCAGGGGATCTTCCCAACCCAGGGATCAAACCCAGGTCTCCCACACTGCAGGTGGATTCCCTACAGTCTGAGCCACCACAGAAGCCCAAGAATACTGGAGTGGGTAGCCTAACCCTTCTTCAGAGGATATTCCCGACCCGGGAATGAAACTGGGGTCTCCTGCATGGCAGGCAGACTCTTTACCAGCTAGCCTACCAGGGAAGACCTTGGAGAAGGCAGTTCCTACATAAACACAAGGGGTCCTTTATACTTATTGAATGTCTGGGAAAGGACCCAAGTTGATGAGCCAGAAATCCCCACGCCCTAAGGTACCACCACCTGGAGTCAGAAGCATTCTTTCCTGCAAGGATGGGGCCCAATCTCAGAAAGATGGGCTTCCCCATCTTCCCCACTGTGTGTGCTCTCCCAGGGCTGCGTAACTGGAGACTACTGTCAGGTCTGAAGGTGTAGAGGCATCGGGTGCAGAGATTCTGGGGAGAAGTCTCTCAGTACCCTTAATCTCATCTAGCCTGTTTTCAGAGAGCCGCTGCACATGCCAGGGGCCAGAGTGGGCTCTAAGAATTCAGAGGTGAACATGTTAGCCAGGGTCCCTGTCTTCATGAAGCCTTGGTTTGAATGAGAGAAATGTTCCTTCCGTCCATAAAAGTTTGCTGAACACATACTACGTGCCAGGAAAAAGAAGCAGAGAAAGCAGGCAAAGCCCCCTTCCCTGTCAGAGTGGGCACTCAAACTGTGGGAGACCGACTACACAGAGAAGGAAGTGAATAAAAGATGAGGGACATCGCACGGTGATAAAAGCCGTCGAGAAGAAAACAACAGCAACGATAAACAGGGCAGCAAACACAGAAGGCCATCACAGATGAAAATGAGGACAGGAAACCAGCAAGGGGCTGAGACAGAAACCAGAGGGAACGCCACCTCCAGAGAAAGTGACCATGGGCAGAGTGATGGGAAGTGTGTCCCAGGTGGAGGGAACAGCAAAGCCAGGCAGTGAGGTGGGGGGCCCCCTACCATGTCAGGAAAATCAAAGAAGCCCAGGGGGGCTTGGTAGAATGGTGAGGCTGGAGAGATGGACAGAAAGCCAGACAACAGAGTGCCTTGGAAGTGTGGAGGTTTTATTATAACTGCAGTGGGAAATCACAGATGGGTTTTAAGCAGATTCTAACATGATACCGTTTTATATTTTAAGAACGCACTGCCTGCCAAGTGGAGAATGGACTTAGTGTGGGGTGGGCGTGGGGGGGAGGTGGAAACGGGGTTCAAATTTGGAAGCAGGGAGACGAGTTTGGAGGCTACGGAACCTGTCCAGGTGAGAGATAAGGGCAGCCTGGATGAGGGTGAGTGAGAGGAAGTCAGTGGGTGGGTTTGATGTCTGTTTTGGCGCTAAGGTGACAGGAATTGCCAAAGTGGGAAGTGGGAGTGCCGGGATCAAGGACCACTCCCAGCTTTTGACGGAAGCAACTGGGGAGAGGGTGGTGTCGTCACCTACAGAGGGAAACAAGTGCTTGATGATGGAGACGGGAGAGGGAGGCGGGGCAGAGACGCTCGCTGGTTGTTGATGGAGCATCAGGGGCGCCCAGGCGTGCACGCAGAAGTGGCCTGGCACGTAGCAGATACAGGTGCTGACTCAGAGCCATCTAAGGGATTATCCAGAGAGACTTTGGGTAATCCTAGGGACACGTGAGGTCAGGAGCAGAGGGCTATGGAGCCAGACAGGCTGGGGTTCAAGTCCCAGCTCCACCTCTTGCTTGTTGGGCAACTGACCTTCTTTTCTCTCAGTTCCCTCATCTGTAGAATGGGAGTGATTCTATGCACCGCTAGGGCTGGTGCAGGGGATAGGTGAGATGTCGCGCTTGGATGGCACTAGAGAAACCGTCAACCACGGGCTGATGGGGGACAGAAGGCAAAGATGAGGGACTGGCTCATTTGTCTGTTTGGCAGTGTGCAGATCTTAGACGGACTGATGCTGAAGCTCCAATACTTTGGCCACCTGATTCGAAGAGACGACTCATTGGAAAAGACCCTGATGCTAGAAAGATGGAGGGCAGGAGGAAAAGGGAGCGGCAGAGGATGAGATGGTTGGATGGTATCACTGACCCAACGGACATGAGTTTGAGTAAACTCTGGGAGCTGGTGAAGGACAGGGAAACCTGACGGGCTGCAGTCCATGGGGTCACAAAGAGTGGGACAAGACTTGGTGACTGAACAAGAAGATCTTAGTTCCCTGACCCAGGATCAAACCCATTCCCCCTGAAATCAAAGAGTTAAGTCCTAACCACTGGACCACCAGGGAAGTCCCAAGGTCGATTTGCACATTCCAGACCATTCTCCACAGGCACTCTTTGGGGCTGTACCAGGAGATAAGGATGCAGCTGAGAACTCCTTGCCCATGGAGGCATGGAGACAGATTTGGAGACTGAATGTCATAGCGTTTAACAGCCATATGACCCAAATTCTGACCCCAGCTAACGCCATTTGCACAAGGGACTTCTGTCTGAGAACCCAGTTTCCTCATCTCTCACATCATCCTAAGACTAGCCCTAACCCCAACTTCATACAGCTCCTGCAAGAATTAAAGGTGATAACGCGGGCAAAGTCCTAGACAACCTGCCAGATTTGTAGTTGTAAGTGGAGGTCAAGACAGGCATTTGCTGACAGGGAGTCAGGAGCCCCGTGGAGAGAGGGCCCCCCAACTCCCCCCGGGGGGTTTCACAGTCCCTAGAGGCGGCCAGAGTCTACCTGCCCCACCATTTATTCCCAAGGTCACGCCCTAGCCTCTATCTGCATCCAGAGGAGCTCCACCTCTAAAAACCCACAAAATCCCACATCCCACTCCCTGACCACAGCCTCCCTCCCATGCTTCCAGAGCTCTGCCGGACCTGTTTGTCCACCTCCAAGACACCCCGGCAGCTCCACGAACTGAGCCCCTTCTCTCTGCACCTCCTGTACACTCACAGTCCGCCCTCTTAACGGCCCCCCGCCCTCCAGCCCTCCACTGTCTTAATCTCCCCGCGCTCATCATCCCTCCTCCCAATCACCCAGCCCTGCAAGCGCCTGCTCTTTGCTGGAGGCAAACGAACAAGAACCATTCAGCTGCTCAGAAGAGGCTGCTGTTAAATTCCTGGTCGCCAACCTCACCTGGGAACCTACCCGCCACCCTTACCTCCCCAAGCACGTGCCCCCTGGAGACGGGATGAGCTGGCCCTAGCGTCCCGGCCACCTGACCCCCACCCCTTCCTGCTTCCTTCCCCAACAATGGGAGAGGCTTCCTTCCTTCTGTCTGGAGCTAATCCCCCCGCCGGGGAGGTTCACCCTCCGCCCCTGTGCTCTCAGGCATCCGGCTCCCTGCGGTGGGGAAGAGCCCGTCCGGGTTTGGACGACGGTGCCACCGCACCGCTTTGCGTAACCGTGGACGGGCGACTCCCCTTCCCCACCTGCGTGGGGAGGATAATAAGAGCACCTTTCTCATGAGGCCGTGGGAAGGGTTCGGCGAGGTAATTGACGAAACATGAGTTAAAGCAGCGTTGGACACACAAGTAAGGGCTCAGATGAAACTGACGCTCAAATCACGGAGACAATAGAGAGGGTTCAGAGGGTCGGGGAGCCCAGTGCGCCACCCGTCCTCCGGCGCTTACCCGCCGATTGACCTTGGACGGGCCACTCCCCGCTCCCCCAGCCTCCTTCCTTTGGCTGTGAAACCGGCTCAGGAGAGTACCTAGCCCAGCGAAGGTGAAGGTGGACTTTCCACGACTTCACTGCACTCATCCCCTTTCTTCTCTCCCCTGGCTCAGCCTCTCCAGCTACACTGGCCTCCTCGCTGGTCCCCAGGCACATCAGACCCCCTTACACCCCAGAACCTTTGCAGGTGCGGCCATCCCCCCCAGAGCCCCCCCACCCTCATGTCCCTCCAACCTGTAGGTCTTTGCTCAAAGAGGGCCTTCCCCCTGACCTCCTCCCTGCTTTCTTTTTTTAAGAATTTTCTTTTTTGATGTGGACCCTTTTTAAAGTCTTTATTGAATTTGTTACAATATTGTTTCTGTTTTCTGTTTTTGTGTTTTGCCTGTGTGGCATGTGGGATCTTAGCTCTTCCCTGATCAGGGATCGAACCCATGCCTCCTACAGATAGTGGTGAAGTCTTAACCACTAGACTACCAGGGAAGTCCCCTCCCTGCTTTCTTCTTCTTAGCACTCATGACTTGTGATATTATATATTATATTTAACTTTCTTTTGCTTCCAGGGTTTAAGTAGCAGTGAGGCAGAGATGTCTGTCTGCTTTGCTTACTGCCATATCCTCAGCACTCAGAAGGCTTCCCTGACAGCTCAGCTGGTGAAGAATTCGCCTGCAATGCAGGGGACCCCGGTTCGATCCCTGGGTCGGGAAGATCCACTGGAGAAGGGATGGGCTACCCACTCCATTCTTGGGCTTCCCTTGTGGTTCAGCTGTTAAAGAATCCGCCCCCAAATGTGGGAGACCTGGGTTAGATCCCTGGGTTGGGAAGATCCCCTGGAGAAGGGAAAGGCTACCCACTCCAGTATTCTGGCCTGGAGAATTCCATGAACTGTATAGTTCCTGGGGTCGCAAAGAGTTGAACACGCTTTCCACTTTCCAGCACTTAGAACCGTGACTGATGTATAATAGGTACTCAAGAAATACTTGTTGAAGGGAAGGAGGGAGAGGAAGAAAGGGAGATAGGAAGGCGGGGGCAGGGAAGGAGGAATGAAAGAAACTAACCTACATTAAGAAAGTTACCTGGGATCTTCCCGGACCAGGGATCGAGCCAGTGTCCCCTGCATTGCAAGGTGGATTCTTAACCACTGGACCACCAGGAAACCCCACATGACACGGAGCAACTAAGCCCGCGCCATAACTGCTGAGCCTGTGCTGTGGACCGTGGGAACTGCAACCACTGAGCCCACGTGCCTAGAGCCTGTGCTCCGCAGCGAGAGAAGCCACCGCAGTGAGAAGCCCAGGCACTGCAGCAAAGACCCAGCACGGCCAAAACATACAAACAAACACTCGTCCCTAAAATGTGTCTAGCCTGTGCCCAAAATAACTCTTAAAAAATAGGACACACAAAATGTGGCCCATCCATACAAAGATGTATGATCCAGCCTTCGAAAGGAAGGAGAAAAGAAAGAGAAAGGAAGACTTCCCGGGTGGTCCAGTGGTTAAGGATCCACCCGCCAGTGCAGGCGACACGGGTTCGATCCCTGGTCCGGGAAGATGCCACAGACCACAGAGCAGCTAAGCCCATGCACCACAACCCCTGAGCCCGTGCTCTGCAACAAGAGAAACCCCCACAGTGAGAAGCCTGCACACCGCGACGAGAGAGGAGCCCCCACTCGCCGCAACGAGAGAAAGCCTGCGTGCAGCAATGAAGACCCAGCACTGCCCAAAAGAAAATAACCAGATTAATCATTAGAAAGCAAGGAAATTCCGATGGGTTACAGCCTGTCACGTGAACCTCGAGGACACTGTGCTCATTGAAATGTGTCGGATTCACAGAGACAGAAAGGAGAATGGAGTCTGCCAGGGCCTGGGGCAGGGAGGTTGGGAAGCTGGTGTTTTCATGGGGACAGACATGCCGCCAGAGGAGATGAAAAGGTTTTGGAGACAGATGATGGTAATGGTTGCACAGCCGAGTGGAAGTATTTCCGCCACTGGACTGTACACTTGGTGATGTAATGACTTTCCTGGTGGTCCAGTGGTTAGAATCTGCCTTGCAGTGCAGGGCACCCGGGTTCGATCCCTGGCCGGGGAAGTAAGATGCCACATGACACAAGGCCAAAAGAAGAAACAAGAAACAAAACAAGTTCCCAGTCCCAGTGGCCACCTCGCTGGGTCCAACCCTGGTGCCACTCTCTTCTTAAAATTCATCTCAACTTCCCTGACGCCATCCTCTCCTGGTTTCCTTCTTAGCTCTTCCATTTCTCCTTCTTGGCCCTTCGCCCCTAAGCTGAGGATCTTCCTTGGGGCCTTGAGCAGACGCCCCGGGTCTTTTCACTCTATTCAGTCTCCCCACGTGAGTGGGACAGTGCTCTGGTTTCCAGCATCTTCCATCGGTGCTAGCAACACCCCACCACTGTCTCCAACATGACAGCTCCCCTAAGAGGCAGCCCAGGTCTGCAGTGAGGACCCTAAGGGCTCTTCTCTCCCCTGCTCAGAATCACTGGGGGATCACTCCTCCCTCTAGCACTCTGAGCTTTGCACCGCCCTCGCATCTGAAGAGCTCTGCTCAGAGTTGCTCTCCTCACTCCGTCCATCCCCCTGGTGAACTCCTACTCATCAGCAGTGCCGAGTCAGAAAGCCCACCCTCTGGGAGCCCTTTCCCTACTCCTGGGGCTTCATCAGAACCTTCAATAGTCCCCGCCATCCAATCAGAACACACATCACACCAGACTGAGTTTCCCGTTGCCTCTTTGACCTTTCCTGCCAGACTGTGAGCTCCCGGGAGGCAAGGACTGTGGCCGTGTGTCCAGTCATTCAGTCATCAAATATTTTTTGAGGACCTCCATAATGGGTGGAGTGGGAGCAAGGCAGCCAAGAATGGAGTGTGGCTGGAAGGGAATGAATTACCTGGCAGTGACGCTGAGGTGTCTAGGGGCTGGGACAGGTAGGGGGTAACCCAGTTAACGGAGCCCTGTTTGTGGCCACATCCCAGGCACTTTTTTCTTGGGCTCCCTGGGTTTCACTGAGACCTTCTGCTTTAGCCGAGTATTCTTTCTAGGAAGAGATCTCAGCTTCATCTTCCAGCTCAGCAGGGGATCCCTGGGAGTCCTTCAAGTTACAACCCTCTGGGACCTCCCTGGCAGTACAGCAATGAGGAATCCACTTGCCAATGCTGGGGAAACAGGGGTCCGATCCCTGGGTTGGGAAGATTCCCTGAAGGAGGGCACAGCAACCCACTCCAGTATTCTTGCCTGGAGAATGCTGAGGACAAAGGAGCCTGGTGAGCTACAGTCCATGGGGCCGCCAAGAGTCAGACACGACTGAGCACACGTGTAAGCTAGCTAGTGGGAAGCTGCTTTATAGCACAGAGAGCTCAGCTCAGTGCTCTGCGATGACCTAGAGGGGTGGGACGCGGGCGGGAGGGAAGCTCAGGAGAGAGGGGATATATTTATACATAAGGCTGACTCACGTTGTTATACAGGCAGAAACTAACACGCTGTAAAGCAATTATCCTCCAATTAAAAATAAATTATAAAATGGAATGTAAAACATTCAATGAAATTAAAATTTTAAAAATTAAAATAAATTATAAACAAAAAACCTCCATGCTCTCGATGCAGGGGGGGACAGGGGTTCAATCCCTGGTCGAGGAACTACAATTCTGCATGCCAAAACAAAAACAAAACGCACTATAGCATCTGAGCCCTCACAGAGCAGCTGCCTGTTCCACACCGCCCCTCCCCACCCCTCCCCACCCCTCCCCACCCCCACCTTGTCCACAGAGAATTCTTTCTTGGCAGAAGGGTTTCTATTTGTGCATTTCACCCTTCTGGTCTACCAGGGCCTGAACCAAGGTTTTCAGCTTGAAGCAGTGTGGCCTCTCTGCAAAGCCAGTTGAAGGGAAAACAGTTGAAGGGGGCGCTGAGTGCCTCTGCAAGGGGGTGGGGGAGCAGCAGTCCAGGTGGAAAGGAGAGGAAAGTGGTTTGGGAGCCAGACCCCAGGGAGAGGGGGCACTGGGGGGCAGTGGGGAGAGTGCAGACAGCTGACCTCCTGAGTCACCGTGAGGTGGTCCAGACCCGACTGACTGCCCTGAGACAAACTGCAGTCATTAGGGAATTTAAGAGCCTGGGGGAGGAGCTGAGGGTGGCGGGGCCCTGCCCAACAGTTAGGATGGGTCCCCAGGCCCATCCCCCATCTCATCACTCTGTCTCTCCTGCTCTCCCTGGGTCTCTGTCCCCACTCTCTCTGGGTCCCTTCCCCTTCTCTCTGGGTCCTTCTATCCCACTCTCCCTGACCTCTCTGCAAAGCCTGAGTTGGGGGGCACCCGTTTTGCCCTGATCCTCCCTCCCCGACTCCTTGCCGGGGCCTCTGCTCCCCCACCTTTCAGGACAGCGAAAACCACAGAATGAGAACGTGTGGGAGACAGGACACCCAGAACCTTGGTGCCCCCAGCACCTCCCGTCTCCTGCAGCTCCCAGCCCCACCCCTCTGTGGCCGTCATCTCTCCTCTCTGCCTCCCCGTCTCCCCTTTTTCTCAAGTGCCCCCTGTGCCCCTGCTCCCTCTCCCCCGGCTCCGCCTGGTCTCTCCTCGGGGTCTCCCTGCGCCTCCTTGTCCTCTCTGGGTCTCCTCCCGTCGTCTCTGCTGCCATCTCTCATGTGTGTGTTTGGAGGGTGGGGCGCCTCTGCTTCCTTTCTCTCTGTGTGCTTTTTTCTCCTTTTCTCTGCCTGTTTCTGTTCTGTCTTCCCCTCCTTCCTTCTGTTTCTCTGCCTCTGTCTGTCACTCTTCCCACACTCATCTCTCCGTGAATCCCTGTCCCTGCGCCCCATCCCCACCCATCTTGTCTTTTTCTGTCTGCCTCCTCCTTCCCCGTCTCTAGCCTCCATCTCCCTAAATTCTCTCCACCTCTCACACGTCTCTCTGGCCCGTATTCCTCTCCCTCTTCCTATTGCTACTTCTCTCACATTTCCTTGCCTCTCTGCTGCCGGGGCAGCCTGTCTCTCTCTCTGCCTCTGTCCCTCCCTCTCCCGGCCCTTCCCAGCACCTTCCCCCGAGTCCCCCCACCCCACCCCACCCCACCCCGTCCACCCTGCCCCAGAGTCTCCCCCTCCCTAGGCTCCTCCCAGATTATAACACCTTCCCCCACCAGGTAGGCAGGTTCTCGTGAACAATTGTGGCTGATCTCCGGCCAGAGGTGAGATGGGAGGAGATGGGACAGGGATCCTGGAGTGGGAAATAGGCAATTAAAAAAAACAAAAAAAACAAAACAAAACTCAGAAGGGTGGAGGAAGGAGCAGGGCCAGCTACTCAGACCAGGGATAAAAGGCCTCGGGGAGTGACAAGGAAGCCAGATGCCACCCCCACTCCCCAGACAGGAGACATCAAGGCAAGCCCTGAGCCTTTCTCAGCATCCTCTCCAGCCAACAAGGAGCCCCACCCCCCACCCACGGCCCAGACTCTGCCCTCCTGGTCTCTGGCCTCTATTCTGTCCCCCAATCCATGTCCCTAAGGGTCTCAGTCTCTAAGGGGCTCTCTCGCCTATAACCTCTAGGTCTCTTGCAGCTTCCTTGGCCCTCACCTTCTCTCTGCATTTGCCAGGATCCAGCCACCAGCTCTCAGAATGTTCCTCATGCTGATGGCTCTTCAGATCTTGGCTGTAGGTAAGACAGTGGGTGGGCGGGGAGCTGGACTCTGAGAAGAGACTGGGAGATGGGGAAGGGCCCTGGGGACCTGAGATGCTCACCTGGCAAGAAGGGGTGGGGGGTAGTCTGGGGCCCATGGTTGAGGAGCATGCTAGAGGAAGGCCCAAGTTCTAAGTGGTGAAGGTGTTAGAGTATCTCAGGGTCCAGAGACTTGTAGGAGATAGTGAAGAGTTGGACACGACTGAGCAACTGAACAACAACATCAAGAGATAGTGAGAAATCAAGGGAGGAATTGAGCAAAACAATCAGGTCTTGACCGAGTCTTATGAGAAAGTACCAGCGGGACACTTGCTGACGGCGTTGTTGTCTAGCCGCTCAGTCGTGTCCACCTCTTTGCAACCCCATGGACTGTAGCCCACCAGGGCTCCTCTGTCCATGGGATTTCCCAGGCAAGAATACTAGACTGGGTTGCCATTTCATCCTCCAGGGGATCTTCCCGACCCAGGGATCGAACCTTTGTCTCCTAAATGGCAGGCAGATTCTCTACCACTGAGTCACCTGGGAAGCCCTGTTGATTGTATTGGGGAAGAACTAAGTGACGGCAGAAATGATGATGGGGTGGTGGGCTCCTGGCGGGGCAGTGGTGTGGCATGCAGGGTGGGTGTAGGGAGAAAGGGGTAACCTGGGGGCCCTATGTGATCCTGGGGGACCACACACAGAGTGAGAAGTCTGGGGAAGGGACAGGGGGCTCCCTGAAGGTGTTGGAGGATTGCTGAGCGGAGCTGTGGCATATTGCATTAAGTGATTGTAGGAAGCATGCATGGGAAAGCAGAGTCAGGAGCGGTAGTCTCAGGGCCGAGGATGAGGTGGTTCTGGGACCTCATAATAGATGCTATGCGGGTGCCTGGGGGTGAGAGGGTGTCAGAAAACTCCCGGGTAGTGTTGGGACAATACTGGGGGCACTGTTGGGCATATCTCATTCAGGGTGGGGTAGAAAAAGATGAGTGGGCTAAGGATTAGGCAACATAGGGAGGACTTGTGGGGGACATCCTAGAGAGCTAGGGGCAGGGTGGGAGAGCTTTTGTTTACCTGCTTCCCCCACTCCAGCTCACCCTTGTCTTCTCCTAGCTGTGGCCCAGAACCAAGGGAATGAGAACAAGATCATCGGTGGCTACACATGCATCCGGAGCTCCCAACCGTGGCAGGCAGCCCTCCTGCAAGGCCCCCAGCGTCGTTTCCTCTGTGGAGGGTCCCTGCTGTCCGACCAGTGGGTCATCACCGCTGCTCACTGTGCCCGCCTGTGAGTGGTCCCTTCCTAATTCTTCTGCCAAGTGAATTCCAGAGTCTAGCCCTGTGTACAACCCAGGGTACTAGCTGGATCCTAGTTTGGGATCTAGATAAGAGCCTAGAACCACAGACCCAGAACATGGAAGCCAGCCATAAATCTAGAATCTGCTTTTAAAAGCAGATCAGCTGTTTAGAAACCATGATCATCTGCTCAGTCATTCAGTCACATCTGACTCTTCGGGTCTCCGTGGACAGTGATCCAACAGGCTGCTCTATCCATGGGATTTTTCTAGGCAAGAATACTGGAGCGGGTTGCCATTTCCTCCTCCAGGAGATCTTCCTGATCCAAGGATCGAAACTGCGTCTCATACATTGGCAGGTGGATTCTTTACCACTGAGCCACCTGGGAAGCCAGCTGGAACCCATACACCAGCTTAGAGTCCTGCACAGAATCTAGAACCCTAACACAAAACCTGACATCCATCCAGAGGCCAAGTTCCACGCAGAGGCTAAGATTGGGAGTGGTGGTTGAACTCAGGACACAGCTACCTTCAGACACTCAGGACCCCCTCTCAGAACACTGCCTGGAATCCAGAGTCAGGTTCAGAGCCCACCGTCCAGCCATGAACCTGGAAACCTGCTTGCAGCTCAGAGCACGGGATAAAGAACCTGGAGCTTGTTCTAGATCCAACATTTAATCCAGAGTCTAGTCTATAGCTCTTCTTTGAGCAGCCTAGAACCCAGACCTCAACCTGCTCTCTCCATCCCAAAATGAAGACCATAAGCTAAAGATTCATAGAGAGCCCAGAGCCCTTCCCAGTTGCTAGACCTAAACCTGGACCCCACACTAGAAGTCAAAGTCCAGACAAAAGTTCACCCAGTGCTCATAAACCAGATCTAATGCCATAAACTGAAGTTCAGTGTAGAACCGAGGCCCCAGAGTCAAGAACATAAAGCCCAGGATGGAACCAACACCTAGAACCTGGGATTCTGACCATGGTCTGGAGCTCCTTCCAGAACCTAGAGCCCAACCTGAGGTCAAAGGCTCAGACCAGAATCTTGAACCAAGAATCCGGACTATCACCTGTAATTTGATCTAAAGCAGAGCCCAACCTAATATCAAGAATGCAGGTTGATGTTTAGAACCCTGAGTCCAGCTGGACCACAGAGCTCAAGCCACTGTCTACAACCCACATCCTAAACCAGAGTTTCATCAAGAACCCAGAACTCACCCTAGAAACTGGAGCTCACACCAGTATCTAGAAAGTATGCTAGCATCTAGATTTAATCTAGAATGCAACTCCTAGCTTCGAGTCAAAAGTTTAGGATGTCTAGAGCCCAAAAGCCAGGCTGGAACTGCGGAACCTGCCTGGCTCCTACTCCAGAAGATCAATTTGATTTAGAGCCTAGAGCCACAGCTCAGAGCCTCACTTTAGAACACAGAGTATTGACCCAGGCACATACCCTAAGGCAGAGCCAGCAAGCCCCAAACCTCAGAAGGCAGACCACAGCCCACCAGGGGAAGGGGCAGATATAAGACTGGGCCCAGAGAGAGTGTCCAGGCTGGAGGCAAGGGTCCAAGATTCCAGGAAACACTTCTGCCTGCTGTTAGAGGGAGGGTTGTGTGCATGCTCAGCAGGGTCCAGCTCTTTGTGAACCTGGACTGTAGCCCGCCAGGCCCCTCTGTCCATGGGGATTCTCCAGGCAAAACTACTGGAGTGAGTTGCTATGCCCTCCTCCAGGGGATCCTCCTGACCCAGGGCTGGAACCCGTGTCTCTGGTGTCGTCTGCCGTGGCAGGGTGATTTGTTACCGCTGAGCCGCCTGGGAAGCCCAGGGGGAGAGTTAACCTGGAGGAAAACTCCTGGGGAGGGAGCATGGCTGGAGGGTGGGGCGGGGTCTCCAGCTCACATCCTGAAGAGCACTACCCTTGGGGGTCGCGGGCCAGGATCCTTCGAGTCGCCCTGGGCAAGCACAACCTGAAGATCCCGGAGGCCACACAGCAGGTGCTGCGCGTGGTCCGTCAGGTGCCACACCCCCAGTACAACTCGCGGACCAACGACAACGACCTGATGCTGCTGCAGCTGGAGCGGCCCGCCCGGCTGGGGCCTGGGGTGCAGCCCATCTCTGTGGCCAGCTCCTGCGCCGGCGCGGGCACCTCCTGCCTTGTGTCGGGCTGGGGCACCACCTCCAGTCCTGTTGGTGAGGGGTCTTGCATCGGGAATGCGGGTACAGGGGTCTGGACCCCTGGGTCTGCAGGAGGAGGAGCTGGGGCCTGGATCCTGGGTCTGGGGGAGGAGGGGCTGGGGGCCTGGATCCTGGGTCTGGGGGAGGAGGGGCTGGGGGCCTGGATCCTGGGTCTGGGGGAGGAGGGGCCAGGGCCTGGACCCCAGGGTCTGAGGGAGGAGGGGCTGGGGTCTGGACCCCGGGGTCTGAGTCGGGAGGGTCTGAGGGTCAGGACTCCTGGGTCTGGGGGAGGAGGGGCCAGGGGCTGGACCCCTGGGTCTGGGGGAGGAGAGTCTGGGGTCTGGACCAACAGGTCTGCGGGAGGAGGGGCTGAGGGACTGGACCCCAGGGTCTGAGGGAGGAGGAGCTGGGGTCTGGACCCCCGGGTCTGAGGGAGGAGGGGCTGCTATCTGGACCCCTGGGTCTGAGGGAGGAGGGGCTCCTATCTGGACCCCTGGGTCTGCGGGAGGAGGGGCTGGGCGCCTGGACCCTGGGGTCTGATGGAGGAGGGCTGAAGGTCCTGGGTCTGCAGGAGGAGGGTCTCAGGTCCTAACTTCTGGGTCCTATTGGAGAGCAGACCTCATTTTAACACCTCAATGCCCATCCCAGCCAGGTACCCCAACTCTCTGCAATGCGTGGACATCAACATCTTCTCAGATCAGGAGTGTCGGCGGGCCTACTCTGGCGCCATCACCCCGGGCATGGTCTGTGCAGGGGTCCCCCAAGGCGGGAAGGACTCCTGTCAGGTGAGCCCCAGGGAGTAAGCCTGGGGAGGGAGCTTGTTCCAGGCTGGGACTTAGGTACTAGAGGACCTCAGGAGCAAGAAGATCAGGGGAGGCCCCCCTCCCACCCCCAGAGACCGAGAGAGGTTGTCACAGCCAGGCGGTCTCCTAGCCGCTCACCCTTGGGTATGGACCTAGCCTTCCAGGCTTCGGCTTCCTCTCCCGTCCTATGGGGGCAGCGGGACTGGGTGGAATGGGATCAGCTCGTCCCCGGCAAGAGTGCAGAGCTCTAACGGCTGCTGTCACTGCCATCTTTACATATGGGGCCCTGGAAAGCTGTGCTCGGGGTCTGGGGGTCTTAATCCATCCCTGAACAATGGCTCCAGAGACACGCGGTGCGGAAACACATATGCGGTTTTCTAGATGCAGAGCTAAGATGAAGAGGAGCCCACGAGACACACGGGACAAGGGGCTGAGATCTCCAGGGGTCTCAGCCCACCGCCCGCATCTTTGCCTCTCGGGTTCCCCGCGGCCAGGGCTCTGGCTGTCAGTCCATGGATGTCTCCATCTCTGCCTCTCCCAATCAGGGTGACTCCGGGGGACCCCTGGTGTGTGGAGGGCAGCTCCAGGGCCTCGTGTCCTGGGGGATGGAGCGCTGTGCCCAGCCTGGTTACCCCGGCGTCTACACCAACCTGTGCAAATATCACACCTGGATCCAGAGAACCATACAGAGAAGATCATAGCTGGCGGGACAGAACATCACCTGCCCACATGCTCCCCAGACCCTGCCCTTCCCACTCAAGACCTAGGGACCCCAGCCCCCAGCTCCTCCTCCCTCAGACCCCTAGCATCCTGATCCTGACCCCTGGCTCAGAACTCCCCTCTCCCAGAGCAGTTCCTTCAGGGGTTCTCTCTGTACCCCTACATCCTCCCCATCGTTATCCAGGGTACCCAGAGCAGGAGCATGAACACAAAGGCACTGAATGGCACCACATTCTGAAGAAGACAATTTTCAAAGCTCTCAGCGTCTCTAAAAACCAGATAAATGCTACGAATAAAATTTTAACAATCCTGCAACAAGGACCTACTGTATATCACAGGGGACTCTGCTCAATGTTTTGTGGCAGCCTGGATGGGAGGGGAGTTTGAGAGAGAAAGAATACACGTAGATAGTGTGGCTGAGTCCCTTTGCTGTTCACCTGAAATTATCACAACATTGTTTGTTAATCAGCTACAACTACGTGCTTAGCCGCCCAGTCACGTCCAATTCTTTGCGATCCTTTGGGCTGTAGCCTTCCAGGCTCCTCTGTCCAGGGGATTCTCCAGGCAAGAATACTGGAGTGGGTTGCCATTTCTCCTCCAGGGAATCTTCCCAACTCAGGGATTGAACCCAAGTCTCCTGCATTGGCAGGTGGATTCTTTACTCGCAGAGCCACCAGGGACCCTAACCGGTGATACGCCAATACAAAATAAAAAGCTTAAAGAAAATTTTTTAACAACCTTAAATTCCATTCACCCATTCATTTAACGCACTCAACAGAGACATGCATAGAGGTCTGATCACAGCCAGCCAGGAGCCATGTCCCAAGGCGCATGGTATCCCCCAAGGGGTCCGCCCCCTCGCCATCCACCATACCTGGTGTGGTGGAAGAAAACTCCCCAGCCTTGCAGTGTGACCCCCTGAGCAGGACCACCCCTCTCCCAGCCTCTTCTTGGGGTCCTGTGAGTAGGGCCTGCTGAGGCCCAGGACAGGCAGGGCAAAGCCCAGCCTTGTTTTCCTGGGAAAACACGGTGCAAATAAAGAGGTCCTCTTTATCCTAATCAGATGTTAGGTGAGGAGAGCTGAGTTAATCACACGCTTGAGTTCAGGTCCTGAACTCATTTTATTTACTTATTTCTACTTATCACCCCCTGACTCCAAATACCCTCCCTTCCCACAGGCACCAGCCCAGCTGGCCTGCGATAACGTGCCTCCTTGGCACACATCGGTTGTCACAACGTGTTGCTTCTAATTTGCACAACATTCTTGTGTTATGAACCTCATCCTCTTTCTTATTTTCATTCAAGAACCGCTATTTACTGGGCACCTACTATGCGCTGGGCATGGTTCTAGGCACTGGAAGTAGGCCCACGAACAAGCCAGACTAACGTAAACGCTTCTCATCACAGAGCTTACATCCTAGCAGGAGGTGCCAGACAAGAAGCAGTAAACATCATTTAAAGGTAGAGAGTCGCTAGGAACAAAACGGTCATTAAACCTGGGCTGGGTGGCAGGCCCTGTGTGCATGTGAGAGCCAGCTCACACCAGCCCATAAGAGCCTCTTGGCAAATCTTCAGGGATTTGGAGAGCAAGTTGCTCAACACAGCCATAACAGAAAATTAAATCACAGAAACTTGCAATTAAATAATGTACACTTTTGAAAAGTCGGTACTCAAAACTCAATTCCTAATTATCCTTGCCGATATCTATGCTTCGAGGCTGTTTATGTCTGTCATGTTATGTCTGTAACGGTGAGCATCTGGACATGTGTGCATACCAAGTCACTTCAGTCGTGTCTGACTCTTTGCAACCCCATGGCCTGTAGCCTGCCAGGCTCCTCTGTCCATGGGATTTCCCAGGCAAGAATACTGGAGTGGGTGGCTGTGCCCTCCTCCAGGGGACCTTCCTGATCCAGGGGTCCAACCCACGTCTCTTCTGTCTCCTGATTTAGCAGGCAGGTTCTTTACCACTAGTGCCACCTGGGAAGCCCCAAGCACCTGGGCAGCCCTTCCCAATTCCATCTCCATCCTCTCGAGGGTCTGTGCTTGGACACTGCAGAACTCAGATACAGTAGAAGCCTGCGTGGCCACATGTGTCCAGCTGCTCGGCCGTGGGGGACAACCCAGGATCAGAGAGTTCTGAGGGGGCAGCCTGGGACCTGCCTGGCTACAATAGCTCATAAGACTGCTCAGGGAGAATAGAGTCAACGCTTTACAAAAACTGTAAAGGCAGCATAACCTTTAAAATTGTGAATCAGGACTCCCCTGGGGGTGCAGTGGATAAGAATCCGCCTGCTGATCCAAGGGACACAGGTCTGATCCCTGGTCCGGGAAGATTCCCCATGCTGGAGGGCGACCAAGCCCATGTACCACAGTCACTGAAGTCCGAGTGCCTAGTGCCTATGCTAGGCAACCAGAGAAGCCAGCGGAATGAGACGCACGGGCACCAAAACGAAGAGGAGCCCCCACTCAGCTGCAACTAGGGAAAAGCCCTCTCAGCAATGGAGACCCAGCACAGCTAAAAGTAAATAAATATTGAAAAGAACAGAAGTCGGAGTCTTGGACTCCATCCCAGACCAACTGAACCAGAATCTGCATTATAACAAGATCCCCTGTCCGAGCCACCAACCCCCCCTCCAACGACTCCCCCACCCCGCCCCGCCCCGCAATCCAGGGGATTCAATGCTTATCAGTTTGAGAAGCACCACTCATGGTATACACCCACCACGTTTAATGACCCAGTTCCCCAGTGATGGACACCCAGGCTATAGTGTAATGGCCTCTGTGGGGCAGGCCCCTTAAATATCTACAGAAGGCTTCTCTGGAATATTCACAGAAGCAGGATCACTGGGCCAAAAGTCTTCCTCTTCATCGATTTCACCAAGTACTGGCAAGCTTTTGCTCAGATAAGAAGGATTCATATCTCACCACACCCTCAGAAATGCCTGCAGCTCATTCACTCATCCAGCAAATATTCACCGAATCTTATTACGTGCCAGTTACTGCTCTAGGAACAAAGCACACAATACTGTCACCCTCAGGGAACTCACTTCGGGAAGAGGGGCAAACAAGGGACAGATAAATAAGTAAAACATGAAACATTGGGAGTTCCCTGGTGGTCCAATGGCTAGGACTCGGCACGTTCAATGCCAGGGCCCAGGTTCCATCCTTGGTTCTGGAAGTAAGATTCCACAAACCTCACAGAGTGGCCAAAAATATATGTATATATATGAAAAGTGAAAAGTGAAGTTGCTCAGTCGTGTCTGACTCTGTGAGCCCATGGACTGTAGCCCACCAGGCTCCTCCGTCCATGGGATTTTCCAGGCAAGAGTACTGGAGTGGGTTGCCATTTCCTTCTCCAGAAGATCTTCCCAACCCAGGAATTGAACCCGGGTCTCCTGCCTTGCAGGCAGACGCTTTAACAGTCTGAGCCATCAGGGAAGTACCTCCAGGGAAGTATATATATTATGGATGGGAGTAAGTGCTTTGGAGAAAAGTAAGGCAGAGGAGGCACAGTAAGGTAGAGTTAGCTTCCCTGGTGGCTCAGAGAGTTAAGAATCTGCTCGCAATGCGGGAGACATGGGTTCAGTCCCTGAATCAAGAAGATCCTCTGGAGAAGGAAATGGCAACCCACTCCAGCGTTCTTGCCTGGAGAATTCCACGGACAGAGGAGCCTGGCAGGCTACAGTCCATGGGATCGTAGCGACTGGAACACAACTGAGCCACTAACACTTTCATTTTCAAGGCAGAGTGAGGGGATAGAATATTATAATATAATTCTCAAGGCAGAGAATATCGGAGGAATATTATAATTGTAAGTGGGTCATGCACTGAGTGGTTAATTCAGCAGGACTGTTGTTTACCTAACAAAGAAAAGGTTAGCCCTTGCCCATTCTCTGGAAGATTACCTGTAAGCCCTTGGAGTATTCTGCCTAACAACAGTGTCTTTCTTTACCCAGGGGCCTTGGGCCACGTCAGATAGTCTATCTTAATAAGGTGATTCGTGGTGGAGGTCTGGGGGCGGGCTGGACCTGCAGAGGAGCTGAAGACTAAACCTGGCAGTGCAGGCAGATAGCCACGTGACCAACACCCAGTAAAAGCAACAGAGACACCAAGGCTCAGGGGCCTCTCCTGGGGGGCCATACTCTGTACGTGTTGTCACACACTGGTGCTGGGCAACGTAAGCACTGTCTGTCTATATGACTCCACGGGAGAAGGCAGTTGGAAGCAGAGGCCTGGTCAGCCCTGGACCTGGCCCCGTGCGCCATTCTGTCTCGCTGGAATAAACCAACATCCTGAGTAGAGGAGCTTTTCCGAGCTCTGTGAGTCCTCCTTAGTGATTCCCGGACCTCGTCTCAGGGATCTCCGGCTACAGCAATGAAGGAAGTTTTCATGGAAGAGAGCAAGAAGGGAAGAAGTCAGGCAGACATCTGGTGGGGAAGAGGGCTCCGGGAGTACTGAAGTTCTTTTCTGGTATTTATTATTTTGGGCTGCACTGGGTCTTCACTGCTGCGCACGGGCTCTCTCTAGCTGTGACCAGCGGGCTTCTCATTGCAGTGGCTTCTCTTATTGCAGCAGAATGGACTCTAGAGCGTACAGGCTTCAGTCACTGTGGTCCATGGGCTTAGTTGCTCCGCGGCATGTGGAAGCATCCCGGACCAGGGATCGAACCCATGTCCCCCGCGTTGGCAGGCAGATACTCAACCACCGGATCACCAGGGAAGGCAGTAACTACTAAGGTTCTGAGATGGGATTGTGCCATGGCATAGAAGGGCGGGAAAAGAGGAAGGGGTAAGTGATACCGGAGGACTGTTGGGAGCAGAGGTTCCAGAGCCTTCTCGGCCACCACGAGGACACCTTCACTCTGAATGAGGCGGGAGGCACTGCAGATGGTTGAGAAGAGGAGCGACCTGCCTTGCCTTACATCTTTAAAGGGTCACACTGGCGGCTGTGTGTGGTAAGCAAAGTGTAGGCAGACAGGGGCGAAGGCATGGAGACCAGATAAGAAAGTTGTGACAATTCGGGTGAGAGATAAGGGTGGCTGGGAGGGACTGGGGTGGTGAGGATAAGTGTTGAGAAATGGTCTCAATTCCAGATCTGTTTTGAAGCGGGCAGGGTTTGGTAGCAAAACAGACGCATGGCGCACGCGAGAAAAGAAATTCAAGGGCAAGACTGAGGTCGGGGCGGAGGGGTGGAACGGACAAAGAGACTCCTTACTGAGAAGACCGGGACTCCAAAAGGAGCTCATCTGGAACAAGAGAGGGGTGGAGGTCAGGAGCTTGGTTTTGAGGCTGAATTTGTTGAGTAGGCAGTTGGACGTGAAGCAGGGAATTTAAGAGTCAGATCTGGCTGGAGACATGAAATGTGGGAGTCGTCAACATGTCGATGGTATTTAAAGCCACGATGAGATCACCAAGGGAGTGAGAGTAGACAGAGGAAAAGAAGAGGGCCAGATGCTCGATCATGTAGAGGTTCACAGAAATAAATAGCACCAGGCCCGGAAGGAGAAGCAGTCAATGAGTTAAGAGAAGGGCCAGGAGAGGGTAGTGTCTCAGAAGTCGAGGAAAGACTTTAAAGGAGCAGGAAGTGATCCGCTTGTTAAATGCATCAAGTAAGCTGAACCCCAAAGAGCCAGCCACTGGCTTCAGTAACACAGACATCACTGGTGCCCATCAAAGGGGCACAGTTGGTAAAGTTTAGCAGGGGAGGAAGCCTGCAGGGAGTGGGCTCAAGAGAACAGGAGAAGAGAAATGCCAGACAGGACATGTAGCCAATGTTTTGGAGACTTGCAGTCAAGGGGAGCCAAAACTGGGAGGACAGCATGAAGGCTGAGAGCAGGCTTTAAAAAAAAAAAAAATTCTTTTCCATGGAACATGGGAGAAATTGTAGTGTGTTCGTATGATAATGGGGAAGGAAAAATATTGATGATGCCAGCGAGGGAGCAGAGAACTGCCGGCTGGAACAGTGTCCTCAAGGAGGTGAGAGGGGATGGGGTACCTGGCGCAGGTGGAGGGGTCTGTCTTAGAAGGGGGTGAAGATTGCTCATCTATAGAAATGGGAGAGGAAGCAGAGGATGAGGGCACAGAAGCAGGTAGATGGCAAGACTGACACTTCTAGTTTTTGCTGTTCCGATGGATGAAAAGTGTTATTTTGTTGCTGGGGAGAAAGATGGTGACCAGGGCCAACATCCTTAATAACACGGATCCAGCTCTAAAGAAAGAATTCACGGGCCTGAATTTCCTGGGCATCTCTCTCTCCAAAAGCCCGAGTCTGGTTTCTCCGCAGGCGTCTTTCTCCCTCTTAAATGTCTTGCCTTTTTTTTGTCTCTCCTTGCATTTCCTCTGCCTGCCCTCTCCCATCCACCTTGTTTTTCTACCTCTGTGTATTCTCCATGTCTTTCTCTGTCTCCCCTTCCCTTAGCGTTTGCACCACCGGGGCCTCCGCTCCAGGCCTGGGTGTGGGGCCAACTTTCTCACCCCAGCCAGCACTTCCAACCAGAACTTCCAGTTCCTGCTTGACAAAGAATCTCATTTTGAAGCCAAGCTAGGGTGGGGCACCCCCCCACCCCCCACCCCGGGAACCTTGGGCTGCCTCCATCTCCAGGTTTACTTATATAACAAGTCACGTTTGTGGCCTTTGGTTCATATCAAACTCTGGTCTCAGCATCTTCAAACATTATTAACTCATTTACTCCTTCTCTACGAGGCAGGTGCTACTGAGAACACCGTTTTACAAATGGGACCCTGAGTCACAGAATGGCCGAGTCACTTGAACTCAACTCTGAACCACTAGGAACACTGTCTCTTTTTCTAGTTCTTTCCCTTTCTTTCTCTGATCCATGAGACCCCCTGGATTCAGTCTAATTGGTAAGTGCCTGTCAGCAGCTCACTGCCCTCCATGGGCTCAGATTCATCCAGTGAGGGGGTGGAATACTCCTAGTCCTTAGTGGGGTCCATGACCTCACTTCAGCAAGAGTCAGCCAGTCATAAGCCGTAATGTCAGTGTTGACCTGGTACTCAACCCTCAGCAAATACCAAAACCAGCCACCCCCACTCCAAGTTCCAGCTCTTCCCAAGTGAGAGAGGTTTTTTCTGGAAATGTGAACCCAGGCCACCAGAGGGCACAGGTACCCCGACTTCCCAGGCAAGCCTGTCACCTCACTTAACCCCACATCTTCCCTCCTGGCACTCACCCTGAACCCAAACTGATTGGAAAAGAGTGAACTCGGGGACTTCCCTGGTGGTCCAGTGGTTAAGACTCTGTGCTTCCAATGCAGGGGATGCAGGTTTGATCCCTGGTCAGGGAACTTAAGATCCCAGTGCAACCAAAAAAAAGGGGGGTACTGAATTCAGTCTCTACTCTGGGCCCAGTCCTGGGAGGTGGGCTAATTCCAAGGTGGGAAAAGACAGGGACCTCTCTGTCACCTTGAGAGGCATTCACAGCTATGACCCAGCCCACTCCCACCAAAACCTGATTCCAACACAGACACGTCTAGTGCTCATTATCAGTGTCAACGCACAATACCAGCTCAACCGTATTTCAACACTTCCATATCCAAACACTCAGTCTTGGCCTCTTCTCCAGCCCCAACCCAACTGGACTCCATCAACAACATTATTCCCAGACCCATCCCATCTACAACTCAATCCTATCCCCCAAACCAACTCCAACCCCACCTTCACCCCACATCCATTCTCTTCCCCAAACTTGCCTGCTAGCATCAGATCCCCCCCACCCTCAATTACACCCCCTACCATCCTAAACCTGACCGCAAACTTTTCTTCCTAGTGTAGGGAAAATTTGTGAAATGCCTTAACATGGACCCAATGATACCATCAATGGAACACTAGACAAGTTATGATTGAGTGGGGTCCCAACTTCTTTTCCTGTCTGAGCTACTTTACCACCCTGTGAATGATAAACAGTTGATAGCAGGGCAAATAATTCTCATCCATAACCGACTGAATGACTTTTGTCAGGTGGAAGTACAATGCCCCCCCCCCCCCATATAGAATAGGGCTTCCTAGGTGGTTCAGTGGTAAAGAATACGCCTGCCAATGCAGGAGACGCGGGTTCCATCCCTGGGCCGGGAAGATCCCCTGGAGAGGGGAATGGCAACCCACTCCAGTGTTCTTGCCTGGGAACGCCTGTGGACAGAGGAACTTGGCGGGCTACAGTCCATGGGGTGGCAGAAAGTTGGACATGACTTAGCGATTCAACAACACAGAAGAGGCCACTTTTGCATCTGTTAGCTCATTTCAGCACTTCTTGTTGCCCGGATGTGTGTGGTTCTTTGTAACACCTTACTAGCTCCATCACTTATTAATGAATCCAAATAACATCTTTGACATATGTTCATTTTATAGACGCAGGGGTGTCATGATTAGAGCCTCTGTTTTTGTTTTAAAAATCTTTTACCACTAGATTTGACCCTTATATACAAACCTTTAAGCTCTCAATATGGCTCACACCAGTTTTGAGATGAAGGCTTACACTCCATCCATCTCAGTTCCTCATCCCCATGACACCACCACTGTCTCTCCAGACTGCATCTGATCCCCATCTCTGGCTTTCTTTCAAATTCTGACCCCACTAATCTGTCCTCTCTAATCCCTAATCCTGCCTCCTCCACCCCCTGGGATTAGCTCACGGGATCCACCCAGGCCCAGTTCCAGGAGACGCCTCCTCATTCCTCAAACACCTAAAACCTCGTCTCTTCCTCCTTCCTCTTCCCTCTCATCCAGCCCCCAGACGCCCCAGAGCTCTCTGATTCCTGCTTCTTCCTCCCCACCTACGCCCCCGTGGACTGCCTCATCCCTGCTCCTAAAAGGCCACGTTTATCCAAAATGTTGCTTTCGGGGATGGGTCTGAGGGATGGGCTGATGGTAAGTGTGGAGAATGGTTAAAATTAGGTAGGGAGGTGGGAAGAGCATGGAAAATGGCCGGGAACTGATGTATATTAAGAATATGGGTAGGGTTGGGTGCGAGGGACCTCCCTGGTGGTCCAGTGGCACAGAGGAACCTGGAAGGTTACACACAGTCCATGGGATCACAAAGAGTGAGACACGACTGAACGGCAACAGGGTTGGAGGGGAGATAAGAAAGTGGGATGGAAAATTGGGTTGATGTTGGAGAAGACCCCCCCCACCCCCACCCCAGGAGATTTAAGGTGGATCTGGGGAAGGAACCGGGCTCTTCCCTTCTCTCCAAGATGGGTCCTGCTGCCTGAAAGTTCACAGTGGGTTCAACTTGGGTGGAACCAGATCTGGGTCCTAGCTTGTCCTGGGAGCTCCGCCTCACTGAGAAGGGCCAAGCCCAGGCTGGGGGTGTCCGGGGACAGCCTGCTGAGCCATTGGGGGTGGAGAAGGGAAGGCCAGCAACAGGGAAACGCTGAAGGCGCTGGGGGAGGGAGTTCAGGGGTTAAAAGCCATGGGTTGAGGCTGAAATTGGAGGCAGCTGGCAGCAGAAGTCACGCGGGCCCGACCCAGGTAGGGTCCGCCTATGGCAGGGGCAGGAGCACTGAGAGGGAGGAGGGTCGGAGAGAGCGGGAGACAGCTGAGTCAGGGAGATGGAGGCAGAGGCCAGAGGCAGGGTTCCAGACAGAAATCTGCAGAGGTTTGAGAGGTGAAGCAGAGGAAAGATAAGATGCTCAGTTTTACACCAGACATCCGAGAGGGGAAAGGCGCCTGCAAAGGTCAGAGAGGGGCAGGAGAGTGCACCAAGGATCCAGCCGGCTGGAGGGCTGGGGTGGGGGGACTGGCCACCCAAGGTGAAAGGCAGGCCAGAGAGCTGCAGCCCCAGGGAGGGATGTGCAAGCTGCCCCTCCCATTGCGTTACTGGGATCCCCCCCAACCCCCCCTCCATACACACACCAAGAATGGAACTGGGAGGTGGGGGGGTCGGTGCAGCTTCCAGGGTCAAGGTTTTCAGAGCAAAGGAGAGGACACTCAAGACTGGGAAACCCGCAGAGCAGAGCAGGCAGGGAGTATCCAGAGGGTAGGGAGTATCCAGAGATGGAGGGTTCTGGCCCGCTCTTACTCCCTTTCAACTTCGCAGGCTCCGCCCGCCCTGCCCCCCACCACAAAGTCACCATGTGGCCCCTGGCCGCCGCGATCTCTTTCCTGACGGTGGCCTGGTCAGGAGGTAAGAATGCAATGCGCGGGGGCGGAGGCGGGGTGGCCACTGCAAACAATGGTAGGAGGCGGGAGCGGCAGGGAGCCGCAAGCTCCGCCCCCAGCCCGCTGGCGGGGGCGGGGCGAGTCCCTGGGGCGCAGGCTTGCTTCCTGCGTGTCCCTGCGTGACCTGGTGACCCAGCTGGGGTCAGTCCATGCTCCCCACCTACCCCAGACCTCTCCCTGGGGTATGCAGGTTCTGATGGGCTTGCCCTATTGTTAAGCCTTGGAGACCTTGCACACCAGCCCTCTCACTGACTGTCCTACTCTGTACCAGAAAGTCCATCCCCAAGACCTTCCCAAGTTCAAGAGTTAGAAGACATAGACAGGGGTTCAAATCCCGACACTGCCACACTGAGCAAGTAACTTAGCTTCTTTCTTTCATCTGTAACATGGAAACTACCACAAAGGGTGGTTGTAAATACTGAAAGACAGAAGGGACTGGGAAGTTAGTCGTCATTACTAGCTTTATTGGCTTCCCCGTGGCCCTAGTGGTAAAGAATCCATTCACCTGCCAATGCAGGAGACACAAGGGTTCCATCCCTGGGTGGGGAAGATTCCCTGGAGAAGGGCATGGCAACCCACTCCAGTATTCTTGCCTGGAGAATCCCCACGGACAGGGCACCCTGGAGGGCTACAGTCCTTGGGGTCACAGTGGGATGACTGCGTGAGCATGTGTATGAGTGTACATGCACACACACACACACACACACACACACTGCTTTATTGGTAGTATTCTGTCTCTAGTCTCAGGCCCTTCCAGAACCTAGACTGTTCTTTAGTCCTTGATAATCATTACAGTGTTAGTTGCTCAGTCGTGTCTGACTCATTGCAACCTCACGGACTGTAGCCTGCCAGGCTCCTCTGTCCGTGGGATTTCTCCAGGCAAGAATACTGCAGTGGGTTAACATTCCCTTCTCCAGGGGATCTTCCTGATCCAGGCATCTAACCCATGTCTCCTGCATCTTCTAACTGACAGGCAGGTTCTTTCCTATCTGAGCCACCAGGAAGGAGACCCCAAACCTGATTCCATGCAGAGCTGGTCCCCAGATATTCCTCTCCTCCCATTTAAGTCCCCTTTCCCTGCCTTGGCAGGCAAGTTGTCTGGAAACCCCATTCATCCATTCATTCAACAGACGGCTGAGCACCAGGCACTGGGCTGGGTGCTGTACGCGTAGACACAGTTCCTGTGCTCAGTGCCCAGAACCTAGCAGAGATGGATGCTGACATCATTCAGACAATTCCCCTAATTGTTAGTTAAAACTGTGAGGCGAGGTGATGGTTTCAAGGAGCCAACCTGGAAGCCCAGAGATGTAATGGCAGTTCCTGGCCCAGAACTGGGGCCCCCAAAGGACTTGACACCTGAGCTGGGACCTGAAGGAGTGGGGGTCCTCAGGCACCCATCACCACTCTTGGGCTGAAGGCAGGGTAGCTTCTCTCTTGTGGTGACACTCCTAGGAGACTCCCATATCCCCTCCTGGGTGCCATGCCCCGGAGCTAGGAGCTGCACAGGCAGGGCTGATGGAGCCCTTAACAGCCTGGGGAGGTAGGCGCATGGTAATTACTCCAGTTTCATAGCTGAAAAACTCAAAGCTCTCAGACAGCAGGGTCCTGCCCCAAAGTAACCAGCAGTGCCTGAGTCAGGACCTTAATCCATGTTGCCCACCCTGTCCTCCACACCCTGGACTTTATGCTCTGGCAAACCATCTCTGGAGTAGGAAATGGCAACCCCTGCCAGGATTCCTGCCTAGAGAATCCCATGCTGGAGGAGCCTGCTGAACTACAATCTGCGGGGTCATGAAAGAGTTGGACACGACTGAAGGGACTTCACACAAACCATCTTTATTATTTTCAACCTAATGGTCTTCATCAGTTCAGTTCAGTTCAGTTCAGTCGCTCAGTCATGTCCGACTCTTTGCGACCCCATGAATCGCAGCACGCCAGGCCTCCCTGTCTATAGCCAACTCCCGGAGTTCACTCAGACTCGTGTCCATCGAGTCAGTGATGCCATCCAGCCATCTCATCCTCTGTCGTCCCCTTCTCCTCCCTGCCCCCAATCCCTCCCAGCATCAGAGTCTTTTCCAATGAGTCAACTCTTCGCGTGAGGTGGCCAAAGTACTGGAGCTTCAGCTTTAGCATCATTCCTTCCAAAGAAATCCCAGGGCTGATCTCCTTCAGAATGGACTGGTTAGAGGCAACTTTTTTTTTTTTTCACTTAGAGCATATTTGAAGTTAATATCACTATTCTAAGTGGAAAACAGCATCTTTTGCTATAAATAAAGGTAAAGGAAAAGGAAGACAGGAGACATTTGGATGGCATCACCGACTCAGTTAACACGAGTCTGAGCAAACTCCGGGAGATAGAGAAAGACAGGGAAGCTTGGCGTGCTGCAGTCCACGGGGTCACAAAGAGTCAGACAGGACATAGCGACTGAAGAACAACGATGGAAAAGAAAACCAGTTCTGCACAATGAACAAAAGCAGTATTTATTGAATTGGATCAATATTGTTTTCAATTATAATGTTTATTGAATTGTCTGTTGATGATAGGCAATTTCCCTTTCTGACCTCCGTCAATAATAGGCAGTTTCCCTTTCTGACCTCCCCCGTAATAGGAAAGGCAGCTGGTTCTACTTAATTTGGGGGGTTGCCAGCCGAAGGCAACCTTCTGCTTCCTCCTGGTTTGAAAAGGTGACCTCAGCAAGACAAGAGAGATGTTAAAAGGATATGAGCACCATCATGAAAACTTTCTCCTGTCAAAATCAGGTTTGAAAGAGAAGTGATGATGACTCAGTTTCTGAGTGTGCAATTAATAGCCCTCCCTGCTTCCTGAGTGCTTGCTCCACACCAGGTCCTGTGTGTGTCTTGAACGTAGGATCTTATGGAACCTACGACTGTCCAATGAGAGACGAACTATAACTTTCCCTCCTTTACAGCAGAGAAAACTGAGACTTGTACCCAGCCAGGAAGTGGCACATTCAGGATTAGACGTCCTTTTTTTTTTTTTTTTCAATTTCTTTGCTTATTTTATTTGTCTTGACTGCACTGGGTCTTGGTTGGTGCACTGGGCTTTCCCCAGTTGTGGCAAGCAGGGGCTATGTTTCCTTGCGGTGCTCAGCTTTCTCAATGTGGTGGCATCTCGTTGCAGGGACTCTAGAGCATGCAGGCTTCAGTGGCTGCAGTGCACAGGCTTAGTTACCCCTCAGCATGAGGGATCTTCCGGGACCAGGGATCAAACCTGTGTCCCCTACGTTGACAGGTGGATTCTTAACCACTGGACCACCAGGGAAGCCCCAGGATTAGACCTTCTTTGTCTCTCTGTGGACTGCTGTGCCTCCAACCTGGGTCTCCTGTATTGCAGGCAGATTCTTTACCATCTGAACCACCAGGAAAGTTCCCTTCACAGAGGTTATGAATGGTATTTAAGGTCATGAAGGCACTCCGTAAATGTGTTTAGAAAGCATGGAGGAATGGATGGATGGGTACTCCCTAGGTAGACAGGTAGGGTAGGCTCACCTCTACTCCTGGAAATCAATCCTTATGGTGGACCAAGAGAGAAAATTCAGGTGGGAGGAAATCAAGCTTCTGCTTACGTATCAGACGGTTCCTCATTCCCCAAACACTTCTTTTAACCTCCAGTGGAGAGTTTGGCACTTCTAGAAAGAAGAGACATCAACCTCTTCGCCCTGGCTCATCTCCACTGTGTAGAAAATGGCAACACCCAGAGACCGACACATGAATCATCAATTCCTGGCCACCCAGAGCAAAATTTTGACTCGCTCCCCAAGCCCAAGAAACATAACGCCTGGCCTCCTTTCCCTGTGAACCCCAATTCTCTAACACATTCTCTCCTCTACCAGGCATCTCTCGGGAGTACCCCAAGATTCTCAATGGCACCAATGGGACCAACGGGTTCCTCCCTGGTGGCTACACCTGTACCCCCCACTCTCAGCCCTGGCAGGCAGCCCTACAAGTGCACGGGCGGCTGCTCTGCGGGGGGGTCCTGGTGCACCCCAGATGGGTCCTCACTGCAGCGCACTGCCTAAAGGAGTATGTGGGGCCTGGGGGAGTGAGGGGTGGGGATGAGACTGTAACTGGTGTGGTGTGTGGGAGGAGCTGAATTGGAGGATGAGGTTGGAGTTGGGCTGTGATGGGCATGGGGTGAGTGCGAGGTTTGGTGGAGACGTGGGGGTGTGGGTATGGAAAGGGAGTCCCGGCAGAGGATTCGGAGGGAACTGGAGTCAAGGATGTGGGAGCAGATGCCTTTGGAAATAAGGAAGTGGGGTGGGCAAGGCTGAGACTGGGGATGGGAATGGAGGCAAGCTCCTGGACCCCTCTGACCACCCGCTTCTTGCACTCACAGAGGGTACAGAGTGTACCTGGGCAAGCATGTCCTGGCGCGTGTGGAGGCTGGGGAGCAGGTGCGGGAGGTGGCTCGAGCTATCCCCCACCCTCAGTACCAGAGCAGTCCCACCCACCTGAACCATGACCACGACATCATGCTTCTGGAACTGAAGTCCTCCGTGCAGCTCACCAGGCACATCCAGACCCTGCCCCTCTCCCGCCAGCACTGCCTGCCCCCCGGCACCTGCTGCCGGGTGTCTGGCTGGGGCACCACCACCAGCCCCCAGGGTACGCACCCGCATGGGTGGCCGGCGGCCGCACAGAGCAGCCGGGGAGACTGGGGCAGAGACGGGAGGGCAGGTCGGAGCAGGAGTCTTTATAGATAAAACTAGATTTATTAGACATGGGATAAGTCATGAATCACATAGTGATATATAAAGGTATATTATTCTTCATGTAAATATTAAAGTATCAATATATAAAAATATAAATGTGAAGTTATATAATGTTACATATGATGTATAGTTTTGTATATCCTTTATAGAATATATAAATAGCATATACGAATATATATAAACATAAAGTATATTTATAAAGAATATGCAAATGGGTGAATATATATCAAGTTATATTTATATTCTATATTTATAAAGAATATATAAATATAATTGTATATATAAGGTTATATTTATATTCTATGTAAAGAATACTTAAATGTAAAGTTTTATTTATAAAGAATGTATAAATATAAATGTATAAGTATATATAGTTATATTTATAGTCCATATTGATAAAGAATATGCAAATCTAAATGTATAAATATATATAGCTATATATAATATGTCATATCATGTAAATGATTAGTTATATTTCCTTTTATAAATATGCATAAATTTACCAATACAGAGCTATAATTACATATGTTATATACCATATATAAAATTATGTTTCCTTTATATAAATATATATAAACTTATATGTAAAATATATAATATATAGTATATGTACATATTTATTTGGATCATATTTATATGGATTGACATAGTAAAACATCTGTATATAAATATGTAAATTATAGAAATTAGATTTATTTCCTAAGCTATAAATGATATATTTATTTAAATACATTGTATTCAAATAATATATATTATATATAAGTGTGTATTTAAATATATATGTATCATTTATAATTTAGAAACTAAATTTAATAATTGGTTATTAAGTATAATAAAATATAAATAAATACATCTTTTGGATATAAGTATATATATATATGACTATAAGTTGAGCTCTATAGCAGCAAGAGCCTTTTGCACCTCCTTAGCCGTCCCTCGCTCTCCCCTCATCTCATCCCCATGTCTCTCTTCCCAGCGTGCCCCACCCTTCTTCCCGCCACTCTTTCCTGCTCTCCCGCCTCTCCTTCCGTCTCTCCTCTTCCCTGTGTTTTCCCCATCTCCGGCTCTCTCTCATCACCGCTGCCTCCCTGTCTCTCCCCACCACCTTCTCTCCACCTTTCTGCATCACTCGCTCCACCTCTGTCCTCCCCTACCTCCCCTCTCATATCTCTTGCTGAGATGCGTTTATTTACCCCTGTACCATTCCTCTCCATCGTTCTCTCTACTTCTCACCCTTTCTTCCAGCTCTCCCCCACCTTCTCTCCACATTTCTGTCTTCCACCACTTTACCCAAATACATATCCCATCTCTCCTCCCAGTTTTGTCTTCCCATCATTATTTTCTACAGACTTGCCACCCATCCAACTTCCACCCCATTAAGCTGTCGAGAATAGACATCCTTAGACCTTCCTCTCTCTCTCCTCCTCAGTGACTTACCCCCAAACCCTCCAATGTGCCAACATCGAGCTTCGCTCAGATGAAGAGTGTCATCGAGTCTACCCGGGGAAGATCACACCCAACATGCTCTGTGCCGGCACAAAAGAGGGTGGCAATGACTCCTGTGAGGTGAGGCCAAGGAGGTGGTGGGTTGCCACAAGCCAGGAGGTGGGGACTGATGCTTGGGGGGAAGGATTTGCTTCCAGCCTTGGGCAAACCAGTCTTTTGCAAGGTGAGATGTCTCTTAGCATAGAGGGTCAGGATAAAAAGAGGGTACCCACAGCTGGCGAACAGAATTCATCTTCAGCCTGGGCTTTGACTGGCAGTGGCTACCCAGATTCTTGTGTTGAGATATATAAATGTTGGATCTCCTTTGGTTGTGAGTGACAGAAACCCAACACAAACTAGCTTAAGCAAAACCTTGGCTTTTGTGACTGAAAAGTCCAGGATGTCTTGTTTCAGGCATGGGTGGATCCAGGTGCCCACATGATGTTTAAGAATCTGTCTCTCTCTAACTCTCAGCTCTTCTGTTTTGGTTTCATTCTCAGTTAAACTTTCCCCATGCCATATAGCATATTGGCCCCAGCAGCTTTGGTCTTAAATCTTACCCTCTAAGGAACCATCTTTCAAAGAGAGAACATCTCCTTTCCAACTGTGTACATAATCTCTGAGCATGATTCTCTTACTAGGCTGACTTAGCATATCTGACCCTTGAACAACACGGGTTGGGACTGCATGGGTTCACTCATACATGAAATTTATTTCAATAGTAAGTACTACAGTAAATACACAATTCAAGGCTGATTGAATCTGCAGATGCAGAACCTCAGACACTGAGGAACAGCATATATAGAGAGGGCTAATTACAAGTTATAGGGGGAGTTTTACTGTGCAGAGTCCGTGCCCTTAACCCTTGTGCCATTCAAGGGTCGGCTGTATTGTGTCCTGAGGCACCACTCTAGCCAGAGCCGTGGGGTTCTCTGATGGACCAAGTCTAAGTCGTGTGACTAGCCTTGGGGGCTGACAGAGGCATGGACAAGTGTATGGATTGAAAGTGGGAGAGAGGGCAGTCTCCAGATGAAAAAAATCAGGAGGCTGCCATCAAAATAAGGGGAAA
Organism: Capra hircus; assembly: GCF_001704415.2. Classification (NCBI taxonomy): domain Eukaryota; kingdom Metazoa; phylum Chordata; class Mammalia; order Artiodactyla; family Bovidae; genus Capra; species Capra hircus. The sequence continues at coordinate 58,114,001 of NC_030825.1, read as the reverse complement.
TGGGTACTATGCAGGCAAAACAAAATTTAAAAAAAACCTATTCCCAAGAGAGAGGGGCTTCTTAAGATTGAGTTTTGGTTTCATGGGAAAGGGTATGAGAATGAAGTAGTAACATGAGCCTTGTCAGTTAGTAACGTCTGCCCTGGGCCCAGAGGGAGAAGTGGTCCTTCAGGTGTATTGCCTACCCTACCAGGAGCACGGCTGGATTAACTCAACAGTAAGACGGTACCAAGGAGCCGTAAAGCCGAAGCAGGGTTGGGAGGTGGGGAGGGGTAGCAGGTGAGATGTGGGGCCAGAGAACCAAGAACAGTGGTGTGAGGTACGCCATCACCATTTTAATGGACTGAAGACCAGAAAAACAGGGAGAGACACAGAAATGTCTGTCTGTCTGTCTCTCTGTGTCTGTCAGCTTCTCTGTTTCCCTCTCTCACCCTCTCTCTGTATTCCCGTCTCTCTCTGTCTCTGCCTCTATGTGCGTCGCTGCCTTTGTTTAGGACACCCTGCCTCTCTCTCTTTCTCCCACTTAGGGTGACTCCGGGGGTCCCCTGGTCTGTAACGGAAAACTCCACGGCATCATCTCCTGGGGAGACTTCCCATGTGGGCAGCCCAACCGGCCTGGTGTCTACACCCGGGTTTCTCAGTATGTTCCGTGGATCCAAGAAACAATCCGAAAGGGGAAAACTTGGCAACAGGAATGGGCGAAGGGCCCACAATAAAAGTCGGGTTGGCGTCCCTGCCCCCTTACTCGGTTGGCCCAGCCCTTCTCTGTCCCTCCCAAAGTGTTCCACTTGCACTAGCAACCTATATTCTCCAAACTTCCGATCCCAGCTGACATTGCATGTTTCAAAAGCATTCAGTCATTTTCAGCATCATGCTCTCCCAGACGTTGCATCACTGAAACATCCCAGTCCCCTGAACGTCCCAATGAAGACAACATTCCAGATGTCCCAACTGTTTCAACATAAAACCTAGATCACCATCTGAATGTGCAATCTGTGAAACACTTGGATGCCTCCGTCTGCCCATCTCAACAATATTCTATGTTCTGTGAATGGAACTTCCTTGACAACATCCTATACCCCTTCAAGTATTTATTCACCGCCAATATTCTAGATCCTTCTATGTTTTGTACTCAAGAAGGTTCTAGACTCCCAAGACATTTCTTCCTGAAAATATTCTTTCGTCTGCAGCATCTTCTGCCCTGACAACATTATGTGCACCTCTGATTCATCACAGCTAACTTTGGAGCCTCATGATGATTCATTCATTCAAACGAACCTGCGGAAATTCCTGGAGACATTTCTGGGTCTCCCCAGTTGTCCCATTTCTACCTACAGTCCATGTTCTGCCAATATTCCCTGTCTCTGAACCCCCATGTGCATTCAGTGTCAACAGTGCTGTAAATTCTAGGGTGCTGGGGTTGACTGTTCCAAGAGGCCTCCGTGCTCCTTTGCTGATGTTGCTGTTCAGTTGCTAAGTCTGTCTGACTCTTTGTGACCCCATGGACCGCAGCACAATAGATTCCTCTGTCCTTCACTATCTCCCTGAATTTGCTCAGATTCATGTCCGTTGAGTCAGGGATGCCATCCAACCATCTCATCTCCTGCCCACCCCCTTCTCCTCTTGCCTTCAATCTTTCCCAACATCAGGGTCTTTTCCAACGAGTTGGGCTCTTCACATCAGGTGGCCAGAGTACTGGAGCTTCAGCCTCAGCATCAGTCCTTCCAGTGGATATTTGGGGTTGGTTTCCTTGAGGATCGACTGGTTTGGTCTCCTGGCAGCTGTTGTCCACCAAATCTTCGGTTCTTTTACCCACCATCTTTGTTCAGTACCCTGGGCTGTTGCATCTTTGTCTGTGACCCTCAAGTGCGTGGTTCAATGCCCAGGTGGAAAGTATAAGAAAGGCAAAGACCGTGAGGCAGGAGCCCGCCTGATGTATTAGATTAGGGAAGAAGGTGCAGAGGTTGGTGTGCAACGACTGCCATGGGCCAGGTGACAGCCGATGGTGCTTGGATCAGGGTGACATCCTCGGAGGAGTTCAGGGGTCAGACTTTAGATCTGTTTGAGGGGATTGTTACACAGCGTCTGTTGACTTCAGCCAGAGAATGTGAGATAAAGAGGAGGGTCGAGGGGGCAGGAGGGATAAATTAGGAGCTTGGGATTGATGTAAACACACTACTATATATAGAGTAGATAATTAACAAGGACCTACTGTATACCACAGGGAAGCCTGCTCAGTACTCTGTAATAACCTATCTGGGAAAAGAATCTGAAAGAGAATGGATATATGCATATGTTTAACTGAATCACTTTGCTGTACACCAGAAAGTATCTCAACATTGTAAATCAACTATACTCCAATATAAAATAATATTTTTTTAATGTTCAACATAAAAAAAAAAAAAAGAGGAGGGTCGAAGATGACTCCAAGACTCTGGCCTGAGCAATCGGAAGGATGGAGCTGCCATTTACTAAAATAGGAGGAAGCTGAAGGAACAGTTTTGCAGGGAAAGGCCAGGAGTTTTGGTTTCAAACTGTGTATCAGATAACCAAGCAGCCGTAAACTCTGCCCTCAGCGGTTTCACAGGAAATAAACGACACAAACTAAATAACTGCAAATCGTGATTGTTGTTGTTATTCAGTCGCTCAGTAGTGTCCGACTCTTTGCGACCCCATGGATTGTAGCCAGAGGCTCCTCTGTCCCTGGAATTTCCCAGGCAAGAATACTGGAGTGGGTTGCCACTTCCTTCTGCAGGACATCTTCTGACCCGGGGATGGAACCCATGTCTCTTGCATCTTCGCATTTGGCAGGCAGATTCTCTACCGCTGAGCCACAGCGGGGGGCGGGGGCGGGGGTGGGGTGGGAAGCCTGCATTAGCAATAATAAAAATAAATAAAAATAACAATAATAAAAAGCGATCACAAAGGATACGGAGTGACAGAAATACTGGCAAAAGATATACAATAATAAAGGTCACGGCAGAAGGAAATGAGGGCAAAAGGAAAGAAGGAAAGCAAAAGCAGAGGCTTGTACAGATCATTAACAATAATGTGCCACCAACGAGTTCACTTCTCCCCATCTGAGGATGAAGAACCGTCTCAGTGTGTTAATAAAGTTAAAGAGAACATCACCTACTTCAGAGGACTCTTGCGAGGATTGATTTCATACGTGAAAGCACTCAGAAGAACACCTGGTACTGAGTGAATGCTCCCTAAGTGGCAGCTGTCACGAGTATTATTGTTATTATTGATGTCATTGTTATGGTGCCGTGTCTCCAAGGCTCCAGCCCCGAGCAGGTCGCCTTGGGTGGCAGCTGCAGATCTGAGAACGGGAGGCGGCGGCCCAATCCTTCCTGCGGAACAGAAAATAATGACATACCTGAGCAGGAGGCTCCGATTGCCAACAGGACTTTAATTCGAGAAGGCTAGCCAGGTGGCAGGCTGTTCAGACCGCCTGCCTCCCTGGCATCTCCCAGGGACTCTGTAATCACTTGCCCGCGCCTTCCTGTTTTGCCCCAGGGGGATTTTTAATAACAATGAGATCCTGTGCAAGAAGGAATTTGGAGGCCTGTGGAGGGAGAGAGGAGGTGAAAAGATGGGTGGTGGGGAAGGGGGAGACCAAAGCAAAAAGAGAACACACTTCCTGTCGTCAGTCCAGCAGATAACGCCTCTCAGATCTTTCTCTTGAGGCCCCAGTTGGAGAAATATCAGCTCCCCCATTTTACAGCCATGCGGACCTAAAGACAATCCAGCAGTGAGTCGAATCCCTGCAGGCTGATGGAGACAGCTTCCTGTGTTTCTCCTCTGAGAACATCCCCAGGGACATTCCTTACCACCCACCACCCACCTCTGCGCCACCCCCGCCCCCCTGCAAGTCTGGAAGGACGCCGGTCCAGACCAAGCTGAGCCACTGCCCCACTTGTGAGGCCCTGTTTGGTTTCACTTTTTGCTAAATTAATTAATTGTTTGGCTGTACTTGGTCTTCGTTGCTGCTCGGGCTTGTCTCTAGCTTTGCAGAGTGGAGGGGACTACTCTCTGGCTGTGGTGAACGGGCTTCTCCCTGCGGCGGCTTCTCTTGTTGCGGGCCATGGGCGCAAGGATGCGCAGGCTTCAGTAGGTATGTGCTCGGGCTTAGTTGCCCCATCACATGTGGGATCTTCCCAGACCAGGGATCGAACTCGTGTGCCCTGCATTGGCAGGCGGATTCTTAACCACCGGACCACCGGGAAAGTCTATGTGAGGCCTTGTTTAAGGGACTAGGCTGGACTCACCAGGTGAATGGGAGCAATGGGCATATGAGCTCACAATTTCATCCTAACAAATTCAATGTTAAGATGAAGAAGCAGATGGGTTGTGAGCAGGTTGAGGAGGTTGGACACTCAAGTCGGCTTTTTGGAGGAAGGGAAGCACACGTTTGTGCTAAGTCACTTCAGCTGTGTCCGACTCATTGCGACCCTGTGGACCGTAGCCCACCAGGCTCCTCTGTCCCTGAGGATTCTCCAGGCAAGAATACTGGAGTGGGTTGCCATGCCCTCCGCCAGGGGATCTTCCTGACCCAGGGATTGAACCTGAGTCTCTTGTATCACCTGCAGGCGGGGTTCTTATATCATTGGCAGGCGGGGTTCTTTACCACCAGCGCCACCTGGGAAGCCCAGGAGGAAGGGATAATGAAGAATAATGTAGTCGCTCCCACAGAAGTAGGATGGACTTCCTCATCCAAGGGTTGGTTCAGATGTCATGATTCATGATGCTGAACGTGTACCAAAGGGTCATTTCCACCTCCGAGGGGTGACCACAGTTGGCACTGTAAGTGGGAGCCTAGCTAGGGCCACCACCTTGTCAACTGAAAAAAAAAAAAAAAAGCACAACCTCAAAGCTGAGAATTAAGTTTTATTTGACAAATATACTGAGGACTTAACCCCAGAAGACAGCCTCTTAGAGAGCTCCAGGGGACTTTCCAAGAGATAAGGGAGGAGCCAGGATACACAGCAGTTTTTGCAACAAAAACCAGGTAGTTGGAACATCAAGAGATTACTGTTAAATAAAGAAAAACAAATATCCCCGGTTAGTGAATTTCATGCTTTTCTATGTATGTTGCTGTTTAGTCACTAAGTTGTGTCCGACTCTGTAACCCCATAGACTGCAGCACGCCAGGCTTCCCTTCCCTTCACTGTCCCCTGGAGTTTGCTCATACTCATGTCTATAGAGTCGGTGATGTCATCCAACCATCTCATCCTCTGTTGTCCCCTTCTCTTCCTGCCCTCAATCTTTCCCAGCATCAGGGTCTTTTCCAGTGAGGCAGTTCTTCGCATCAGATGGCCAAAGTATTGGAGCTTCAGCTTCAGCATCAATCTTTCCAATGATTATTCAGGGTTGACTTCCTTTAGGATTGACTGGTTTGATCGCCTTGCTGTCCAAGGGACTCTCAAGAGTCTTCTCCAGCACCACAGTTTAAAAGCATCAGTTCTTCACCACTCAGCCTCCTTCCCCTACCACTTGGGAAATTCCAAAAAATTTTAAAACCTCCATGACCAGAATCCAGGAGGAAAACCAAATGCATACCAGGGACCCACAAGGAAGGGTGTGAGCTGGACCAGAGAAGGCTCTAGATGTAGAAAGATCCCTCCAGGGCTTTCTGAGTGGTGGACTAGGTGGGGAGGGGCAGTCAGAGGCTGAGAATCCAGGTAGATGACTTGGGTGAGGGTCTAGGAGGAGGGAACAAGGCCAGCTGGGGCCAAGTTAGGGTTTGAGAGAATCGGAGACAAGAGGAACAGTGTGAGGAGGGGTAAGAAGGACAGTGTCTCGATTCAGCCTAGTTAATCGGTAGGTGGCGGGACCTCCTTGAGATAAGACGCAGAACTCCTGCGGGACACAGAGGGAGATGGGCTGTGATGAGGGCCACGGCTGCAGAGGGCCGGAGCTCAGGAGCCAGATGCAGAGGAGGAAGTGTTCGAAGCCCTCTTTGGGGAGGATGATGCCTTCAAAATCTTCCCTTTCTCTCCCTGCCGAAAAGTCGGAAGAGAAAATAACAGAGTTCGGAGGGAATAGAAATATGGCTTTAACCCTCAGCTGTTGGACGGGAGAACAAGTAGGCTTGTGCCTCAAGAACTGTGCCCTCCCACCCCCACCTTCCCTGAGGAATGTGGGGGATTCTGTAAGAGGAGGGCTCGCAGTCAGGGGTAGGTGATGGGGAACAAAGGTGGAAAGATCTTGTCTTCTTCCTCTTGCCTTATTTCAAAAACAGCCATGGGCTGGCATCAGGCAGCCCAGTAGTCGGGTGGTGATTGGGTCTGGCAGTCCTGTAGCCCACTGTCTTCTGTGCATTGTTCTTTCTGTGATGCAAAAACAGAAAAACTACAAGGGGTGGTCTGCGAAGAGAGTGAGAGAAAAGAAGCTGGGTTCCAGAGAGAGGAGTCTGGGCAGGGCACCGGGGGGATGGTGGAGCCAACCACAAAGATGGATAATGTAGGGTCTGAGAACAGGTTGGTGGGGAGAGATGGCGAGGTAGGTTTAGCTTGTCCAGAGGTCTGTCGGATGCTCAGGAATAAAGCTGGGGAGAGACCTGAGAACCAGCCTGCCCCAGGTGATGGGTGAGACTGTCAGCTGTACACACTCAGGTGCAGAGGACACGGCTTAGGACAGAGCCCTGGGAACACCCTTGTTTGTACTGACACTGATGGAGGAAAAAGGTCCTATTCATGAGGGAGGCTGGGAAGGAGAGTCAGGAGTAGGAGGGAAACCAGAAATGCACGGTGTCCCAGAAGGAAGCTGGGAGAGGAGGGGCTGGCCGTGTTTTGAACACTGCCCGAAGCTTGAGTAAGACGGGGACAGACAGGTGACCGTTGGATTGCTCAACATGGAAATCTCTGGAGACCCAAGAAAGACTGTGGCTGTAGGGTGCAAACAGTGAGTAGATCTCCATGGAGAAGTTTTGCTGGGAAAGATGCTAGAAAAACAGGGCAATACCTAGGAGGGGGTGTGGGGCTGTGGGTTCTGATTAAACTCTGTGACCCCAGCATCACCCAGCGGAGGGTCAAGTAGGTACACAGGGCAACCGCAGAATGTTTGTTGAGTGAATCAATGAGACAGAAATAGAATGAGAAGTGTAAGGATATACTGAAGACTGCAGAAAGATTCTGTCATCTGTCAGCTTTGAAAGTCCCTTCTTTATAAAAAGAAATGAATGGATGGGGCAATCTTACGCATGTCTGCATTTAGCATACATGATACCCCATCCATTATTATTGAAATTTTTTTCTTCATTTGTGGCTGTGCTGGGTCTTTGTTGTTGCTGTGTGTGGGCTTTCTCTAGTTGCAGCGAGCTGGGTCATACTCTCTAGTTACAGAGCTCAGGCTTCTCATTGCAGGGGCTTCTCTTGCTGCTGCAGAGCTTGAGCTATTGGGCCCGCAGGCTTCCGTAGTCAGGCACACGGACTTAGCTGTCCCGAGATATGTGGGATCTTCCCGGGCATGGGATCTTCCCGGCAAGGGATCGAACCCATGTCCCCTGGATTGGCAGACAGATTCTTAACTACTGAACCACCAGGAAAGTCCCCCCAAACATCTTTAATGTCTGTTTTCACTTTTTTTCTTGAAGTGTGGTTTACATTGTTGTGTTAGTTTGAAGAATACAGCAAAGTGTTTCATATATATATATTCATATATACTTTTTCAGATTCTTATCCGTTGTAGGTTATTACAAGACACTGAATATAGTTCCCTGCGCTATACAGTAGTCCTCGCTTGGCTGGGTTTTTTTCCTGTTTTATATATAGTAGTGTGTTTCTGTTAATCCCAAACTCCTAATTTATTTTCTCCCCTCCCATTCATTTTTTGTTGCCTTGTTTGCTGACCCCAAGGGGAAGTGGTGGGTAAACATTTAGCTTCCTCCCAGACGCATTTGTCTGACGGACAAATAGAGGACAAGACAAGAGAGTGTCCCATGGTCCCCAGTGAGTCACTAGATGAACTGAGGTTTCAACCCAGTCCGTACATTTCCAAAAGCTCACTCTCTTTCTTTGAAACCCACAGCAACATCTCTACATTCATCTATTCACATGTATATTTCTTCAGTTAGTCATGCTTTTGTTCATTCACATACTTGGGAAATGATTAACAATACAAGTTCTGGGCTCTAACTCCAATTTTGCCTCTTCTCAGCTGTGTGGCTGTGAGCAAGTGGCTTCATTCAGTTGCCTCTGTTTCCTCACCTATGGTGGTCTCTGTGCTCGGGACGGCACCCCTGAGTTCTCCCTATAAATGAGCTGCATAGTGAGCTTATGATGATGCCCAAGAGGAAAGTGTGAGGCACCGGGACTTGAGAGCTCTGGGGGGCTCCCCAGGAGAGGTGACAAAGGCTCTCGGCGCTTTTCTTGAAAGCAGGAGGTCTGTCCTCTTTGAGCCTCCAGCTACAGAAAGGAATTGGCTTTATGTGGAGGTCACAAGCTGCAAGTCTGTGTCAAAGAGAACCACCAAGCACTCACTCCCCATCCCGACTCCCCGCGGCCCCAGGCGACCACTGAACCACTTTCCTTCCGTCTCCACCAGTTTGCCTTTTCTGGGCATTTCAAATAAACGAGATCGTATGGTTTGTGGTCCTTTGTGACTGACTTCTTTCACCCTCCACAGTGTTATCAAGGTTCCACCCACGTATGATGCTGGTTTAGTCACTATGTTGTGTCTGACTCTTTGCAACCCCATGGACTGTCCCCCGCCAGCCTCCTCTGTCCATGGGATTTTCCACGCAAGAATACTGGAGTGGGTTGCCATTTCCTTCTCCAGGGCATCTTTCCCACTGAGGGATCGAACCCGGGTCTCCTGCACTGCAGGCAGATTCTTTACCAACCGAGGCACCAGGGAAGCCCTTCTCCATGGATAGCATACATCGGTACTTGTTCCTTTTATATTAATAGTTGAATATATAGTGGGCTTCCCAAGTGGTGCTAACCAGCCTGCCAATGCAGGAGACGCAAGAGACGCAGGTTCGACCCCCTGGGTGGGGAAGATCCCCTGGAGGGAGACAGGGCAACCCACTCCAGTATTCTTGCCTGGAGAATCCCATGGACAGAGGAGCCTGCTGGGCTACAGTCCATGGGGTCGCTAAGAGTCAGACATAACTGAAGTGACTTAACACCCATGAACGCCATAGTAGGGACAGACATTTTATTTGTCCACTCATCAGTGGATAGGCATCAGCTTAACAGGTAGAGGGTGTTCTTTGGGGGTGATGAAAATATTCTGGAATTAGATGGTGGTGATGGTTGCGAAACATTCTGAGTACAGGAAAATTCACTGCATGGTAGACTTTAAACTGGTTCAAAGGCTGGATTTTTAAAAAATATTTATGTATTTGGCGATGTTGGGTCTTAGTTCCAGCACGCGGGATCTTTCATAGTGGGCTTAGTTTCTCTGAAGATTGTGGAATCTTAGCTCCCTGACCAGGGATCGAACCCATGTCTCCTGTATTGGGGACTGGACCACCACAGAAATCCCCCAAATCTAGATTTTATGTCATATGAATTTTAATTAAGAAAAAAAAAGATGATGGCAGAAAGAGAATGAGAGAGAAGGACTCTGCCCTAAATCTCTTTCATCCTCCCTCTCTGTTCCCTATTCCATTTCTTTCTCAGTGGAAGTCCCCATGCAAAACAGTTTTCATGGAATTAGATAAATGGACCTGATATCATAAGACCTGTGCTCTGAAACCCAGGAAAAGAATTGTTTGCATTTTAAGACTTCCATTAGAACCAGACTTCTTAGATCCCGGTTTGGAAATTCCTATCTCACCTATTTTGAAATCTCACCTATTTTGAAATCTCTTCCCTTTCCACCTCTTCTTTCTCGGGCTCTCTCTGCCCTCGGTTTCCCTGACTCCCATTTCTTACCCTTCCCTGAGTCCCAGGGATCCACCTCCCCAACCCTCCCTGAGGCTTGTCACTGGAGTCGGGATTAGAACTCGGCTCCCAGTCGGCCGTGAGTCAGTGGCTGCTGGCTAGTCTGGAGAGGAGGGGAGAAGGAGAGGGGCTGGGTCTTCCCTCCAGAGTCATCCGGGCCTCCTCCCCCCTCCATTTAACTGTAAATCTCAGTCAAGTGTCATTAGCCTAGAAGAGTTTTCCTGGGATTAGAGGGCGCCCCACCCCATGACTTCCTTGCCCCTTCCCTCAACCCGGAAAAACAGCATGGGCTGGGACAAAGAGAGTTAAAAGCTGTGTCAGCCGCTGGTCTGGGACAGACAGACAGAAGGAGGGAGACAGGTGGACAGCATGACATGTGGACAGCGGGAGCGTGGACTGGCAGGGTAGCCGGCAGATGAAAGGACAAGCTGGTGGGTGGGTAGAGATAGCAGAGAGAGAGAGACGGACAGGCTGATCGAGACAGACACCTGGAGGAATCGGCAGGCAGAGACCAGGTGAGAAGGAGGCAGGCAGACACCGGTGGCAGGCAGGGTGGGGAGGGGACCCTTGAGGGGATGGGCGTGTGGACCGTCCCCTGCTCGTGGAGTTGCTGGCGGAAGGGATGGGAATGGGAGGGTCCCCTTGCCATCTCTGAGATGCTGCATCTCGTCCCCCCCAGAACCTGGAAGTGGTCCACCATGAGGGCCAGCATCTTTTTGCTCCTGTGTTTCGTTGGTGAGTCCCCCAGAGGGAAGGTGGGTCCCTCCCTCATGAGAATGCCGAGCACTGAGGAGGGGAGGGTGGCTGGCAGGTCGATGTCTCCATTCATTTCCATCTCCTGGGGTCATGTGCCTCTCTCCCCCTTCCATCCTCTCCCCTCTATCTCTCCCTGTCACCACGTCTCTGTCCTTTCCCTCTCTGAATCTCTATTTCTCTCTGTCTTGAAGCATCACTCTCCTCTCTCTTTCTCTCTGTGCCTCTGAGTGTTTCAGTGTGTCTCCCTGCCTTTGACCTGGCCCCCGGCCCCCGCTGTCTCTCAGTTTGTTTCTTTCTCTCACCTTTCTCTTGCCCATTCTGTATCCGTCTTTCTTTTTTTTCAAATTTATTTATTTGCCCGCATCGGATCTTAGTTGCAGCACGTGGGATCTTTGTGGCTCATGTGGGATCCTTCATTGAGGCACACAGACTTCCTAGCTGTGGCTTGTGTGCACCAGAGCTGCGTACTCCTCTTTCTATCTGATCCACAGTCTCTAAGCCTCTGACCCCCGTCCCTCTGCCCTGTGTCCCTGTCCTCAGGGTTCAGCCACGAGGCCAAAGAGAAGATCACTAATGGCACAGAGTGCATTCCTCACTCTCAGCCTTGGCAGGTGGGGCTGTTTGAGGGCACCCGTCTGCGCTGTGGGGGGGTCCTCATTGACCGCAGGTGGGTTCTCACGGCTGCTCACTGCAGCGGCAGGTAAGCCCCCACCTGGGAGCCTCCCTACTCCGGGTGGTCAAAGGGAGCGTGATGGGGAGGGGAGGGGCTCACAGGAGTAAGGAGATGGTCCTGCAACAAGAGAGCCTGAGGTTAGACCGGAAGTAGGACTTCCTTACAATGGGCCTGGGGTGGACCTGGGTGGGGAGCTGTGGGGTGGAGGGCAGGGGCCTTGCAACCTGCCCACCCCACCCCTTCATTCCCTCATGGCTCATTTCCTTCCCACATGGTGTGTGTCACCAGTCTAGTGTCCCCTGGCCCAGTGTGAGCCGTGGACCCATGTCTGACCCAAACTCTCTGTGCAATGTCAAAGGCTACACCTGGTACCTCTCTGGGCCTCAGTGGTCCCATCTGTAAAATGAGGGGATTGGGCTTTATAAGTCTGACGCTCTCAGATATGGATGGAGAGACAGAGAGATGTGGGGACAGGGAGGGACACCAGCAAGACAAACAGAATCTACTCATTATTTCCCCCTTCATTTAGTTGACAATAGTGATGACCCAGGCCTTCTGCTGGGTGGCAGAAGGTGCCCCATTCCGGGGCAGTGAACAGGACTAACAGATGTCCCTGCCTCTGTGGGCATCACCAGCTAAGAGAATCAGAGTCAGAAAGTGACACAGGGGCTTGGAGAGGACACACAGGACAAACGCTGGAGAAGGAGAGATGGCAGTGTGAATGGAGACCGAGAGATGGGAAGAGACAGAGCGAGCGAGGGCAAGGGAATGAAGGAGCGAGAGAACAGCCAGCAAGGTGCAGAGCGGCAGAGAGGGGTAGGGGGGCTGGGAGCACCGGGACAGCCCACCTACCACCCGCCGTGCCCCCCTAGCAGGTACTGGGTGCGCCTGGGGGAACACAGCCTGAGCAAACTGGACTGGACAGAACAGATCCGACGCAGTGGCCTCTCGGTGACCCACCCCAGCTACCGAGGCAACCTGGGGAACCATGACAATGACCTCCGGCTTCTGCGACTGGGCACCCCTGTCCGGCTGACCACCAGCGTCCAGCCCCTGCCCTTGCCCACGACCTGTGCAACAGCTGGCACCGAGTGCCACATCTCAGGCTGGGGCACCACCAACCACCCATGGAGTAAGGGGGTCTTGGGGTCAGGAGGGACAGAGCTGGGGGTATAGGGTGAGAGGTCAAGGGTCTTGCCTTCTCAGAGGAAGGATGGGTAAACGGTCCCCCATCAGGATCATGCCCTGGGGTCTAAGAACATGGTGCATCAAGGGCCTTGGGAATCAAAGTGTTTCAGTGGTTGAATATGGAGTCGGAAGTCATGGGTCAGGGATGAGGTCAGAGGTGGAGAGATATCAAGGGTCATTAGACAAGAGCAGAAGGCATAGATAATAGGATCTTGGGGTCATGGGTCATGGGCTCTGGTGTCAGTCACTGTGGAGTTGAGGTCATGGGACCCAGATGTCAGCCGCAATCTGAGGACGGAAACTGGGGTTCCATCAAGCGTCACTAGTCCAGGACTGGAAGCCATAGGGTTTGGTGTGTGGAGCCAAGGGTTAGAGGTCATGGAGTCTGGGGTCAAGTAAACTAGGATCAGAGGCCACTTTGGAGTAGGAACCAGTGGATTAGAGGATGCAGAGCCGAGGTCAGAGGTTAAGGTGAAGACAAGAAGACAGAGACGGAGAGAAGACGTGAGGCCAAGATGGGCTCAAAGGGTTATTTAAAAAGACTGGAGGTCAAAGGTCACAGTAGCTGGGATTGAAGGAGAAGGTCAGGTCTGGAGTTACTATATCTGAGTCACAGGCTAAAGGTCGGGGGGACTGGGCCAATGAATTGAAATCAAGAGCCACTATGTAATCAAATCATCTGAAATTTAAAGGCCCGAGGATTGCCTTGGAGCTCACAGGGAGGGAGTGGAGGATAAACTTGTATCGGGTTTCCATGCGGCCTCTTTGGGGGAGGGGGTGCGGGATGAGGGGAGCACTGGGGGATCCTCCAGCATCCATCTTCCATCTCCAGGCCCGTTCCCAGACCGACTCCAGTGCCTCAGCCTCTCCATCGTCTCCAATGCCACCTGCCGGGCAGTGTTCCCGGGGAGACTCACTGACAACATGGTGTGTGCTGGCGGCGAAGCTGGGGAGGATGCCTGCCAGGTGAGCGACTTGCAGGCAACACCCAGGACGGGAGGAAGGGGAGGGAGAAAGGGGTGGGGTGGGGGTGGGGGGCGGAGAGGGCAAGTCAGAGAGAGGAGACGGGGAGAGAGATGAGGTCAGAAAGAAGGAGAGGCACAGAAAGCGCCAGGGAGAGAGCCCAGGGAGTGGAGGGCAGAGACAGGGAGCGCAGGTACAGAGCAGGAGAGATTTGGGGTGGGGCACAAAGGGAGGGAGAGCAAAAGGTAGCGGACATTCGGAGCTCAGGCAGGTGACCGCATGTCTCTCCAGTCCTGAGTCTTCCCAATATTATCCATCCTCCTGCTGGTGCTGGCCCAGGTGAGAACGATTCCTGGATGGCGCAGGAGAGAGGGGCTGGAGGGCTCTCTCATCCTGTAATTCTGCTAGCTTGTCCTGTTGGTCCTCCAGCTAGAAGGCTGCCCCTCCCTACTGGCCAGGGCCCCAGCCAGAGTCCTTGAGAGGACTCTTGAGGTGTCCAGTCCTCCTTCTCTACCATTGGTCACTGGTACTGGTGTCCACTTCCCTCATTGGTCAGGGCCCCAGCCATGTTCCTTGAGCCCGCATGGAGTCCCGCCCTCCCCCACTGGGATTGGTCATTGGTGCCTGCACTCTCTTCCCTCATTGGTCAGGGCTCAGCCATTGTCTCTGAGAGAACCCTCTACCCTGGCATAGAGGCCCGCCCTCCTTCCCTGGGATTGGCCCCTAGGGACAATGTGTTCTCTATTTAGTCCCTGTTGTCCTCTGGGAACCTGGCTATGCTTGTTTTCTCTGATGATAAGGCTTGGAGCCACCGTCCTCAAGGCCCAAGAAATGGGTGAAGGGGCAGGAGGCAAACTAGAACAGGGTTTCCCCATGTTCGTACCATGCTCCTTCACCTCTTGTCTTCCAGGGAGACTCCGGGGGTCCCCTGGTGTGTGGCGGGGTCCTTCAGGGCCTGGTGTCCTGGGGATCCGTGGGGCCTTGCGGACAAGAAGGCATCCCAGGGGTCTACACCAATATTTGCAAATACGTGGACTGGATCCAGACGGTCATGAGGAGCAACTGACCTGCTGTCTGCATCGTCATACCTCAGCTTGGGGGTCACTCTGACCCGCAGAGCGCCAACACCGTCTCCATCGTCACCTCTAGTTCCCACTCTTCTTGAGCTGGGAATCTTCCTGGCAGAACTCCCAACTCCAGCCAGCCCTCCTAAGACCCACGGTTGAAGCAGAAGGAAGTGTGTGACTGTCTGGAATAAACAAACCTGGAGGAGAGACTGTGTCTATTTGAATCCCTCTGCTTGTTGAGATTAGAGGGAGGGCTCATCAGTTACCTTACCTACAGGTGTTGAAATAAAGATGAGAGAGGTTAAGGGTTTTCCCTCAGGAGCCTCACATGAATGCACTAGAGGAAATTACATTAGAAATTAAGGCCATTTTTCTCCATCTGCTACAAGAGGAACTTATAAGTTTAGAGCTTATAAACTTTTCAAAGGGCCATGAAGGACCTGACATGGGGCGGTGTGTGTGTGTATGTGTACCTGACATGGGGCAGTGTGTGTGTGTGTGTGTGTGTGTGCGTGCTGGAGGTGGGGGGGAAGGGACAGGGTTGTCAGCTCCAAAACAGCAAATGAAAGCTGCAAGATCAAAATTCACTACCATTTAATTAAATGTCTATAAAACATAATGTTCTTCCCACCAGCCAATTGCAACTTGGCTCACCCGGAGTTGAGCATGTGTTATGTTTAATGTGGGGTGCAGGTCTGTTTTGATGTCTGTGATGATAGAGGAGGGGGTGTAGCCCTAGAAAGCAAGAGGACCCAGCCTCAGTCTTAAAATAGTTCTGCCCATCTCTTAGGGTCAGTCTTCATAACCTCTCCAGAAGTTAGAAAGAGAATTTCTTCTCCCCAGTGAATGGAAGGGACACTTGAGATGGGAGAGGGAGAGGGGCAATCAGGACAGCCATGGCAACATTTTGCTGGATGCCTACTGTACCCGGCTCTCCTTAAGTCTTCATCCCAACCCCCTGAGGCAGAGCTGTCACCCCCACCTCACAGATGAAGAAACTGAGCCTCAGCCGGGTGGAGTCCTTCATCCCACGTCACTGTGGTAGGAAGAGGCAGTGCCCAGATTTGGGGCCAAGGCTGGCTGCTGTCAGAACCCAAGCCTATCCCCTAGTCTTGCTTCACATCTCATTAGGGGAGAGAGGAGGGCAAGACAGAGGGAGATCTAAGTGATAATAAACAAGCCTGCAGAAGTAGGGATCGGCACTTGAGTTTTGCAGAGGGGGAAGCTGAGCTGGCTCAGATTCCAGAAGTCATCGGACCTACGTCACAGAGTGAGTAAGGGCCACAGCTGGCTCCCGAGGACCCTGGGAGAAGGGTGGGCAGGGAAGTGAAGCCCCGGAGGAGCCCTGATGGGGAGGGGTGCCAGCCCAGGGCGGACTTCCCTCTCCTGGGCCTGGAATCCCACAGGCCCCAACCTGCCTCCCCCACCCTCCTGCCTGCCCCTCCACCTGGCAGCAGCCCCACCTGTGTGATGCCCGAGTCCCCCCACCCCACTCCTTGGAACGGTGAAGGAAGGGGCCAGGGCCACCCCTGGGCTTGGGGGCTGTGGGAAGGGAGGAACAAGGACAGGAGACACAGCCAGACTGGGAGAGGAGGAGGACTGAGAGGGATTTAGACATGGATGTGGGGAGAGATGGAAGGACAGGGATGGAGGGAGGCAGAGACGAGAGAGAGGCACAGAAAGACGGAAAGAATTACAGGAGACGTGCAGAGACTGGGAGGGAAAAACAGTGTTGGATAAAGAGAGAGAAAGGATCAGGAAGAAAAATCACACACACACACACACACACAGAGAATTATAGAAAAGTGGGAGAGATGAAGGCAGATTCACAGTGCCTGGAAAGGAAGCAGACAGACAGATGGATGCAGGCGTGTGAGGGGACACAGACGCACAGAGCAGACAGACCTGGGGACACGACAGTGGCAGGTGGGCAACACATCCAAGGGCCCGGGCCAGGCTGGGGAGTGCCCCCACACCCTGCCCCCCAGGCGCTGAGGCAGGGCTGGGAGGCCAGTCATCCTGGGCCCGCCCTGGGCCGCCCTGCCTGCTCACCTTCCTGGTGCCTCCCGCTCCAAGACCTGCTGCCTCAGCCACGCTGCTGCCCCCCGAGCCCCAGCCCCAGCACCCGTGAGTCTGGGGGTGGGGTGGGAGGGCAGAGGGAAGGTACCCTGCTGAGGGTGCCAGGCCTCGCCTGGCATCATTCCTCCTGCTCCGTCCTTCTCGGGGTGGAGGGATTGTGTCTGTCTGCCTTGATCTGTATCTCCAGCAGGCTGCCCCCCACCCCAATCTCAGTGTCCTCTGACCCCAGCTTCCATCACCAAGTCCAATCCTCCGCCCCCACCCCCACTGGCCAGGTGACCTGCCCCACTCTGCCCTGTCGTCTAGCTGTTCTCCCAAGGGGCAGGGGTTCAGCAGGGTTGGGGGTCAGAATGCTGTCCCAGGCTGAGCTCCCTCTTACACCCCAGATAGCTCTGGGGTGGGTTCTGAATGGAGCCTGGTTCCCTTTATCCCCCCATCTCCAGCTGGCTGGGCCCTCAGTCTCAGGTGGGCAAGAAGGGCCTCCGAGGTCCCATGGCTGACTACACAGGGTCAGCCCATCCCTTGCCCTGGGCAAAGCCTTCCCCTAGCTTCTGGAGGTTCCAACTGGGATCACGTGCGTGTGTCCTCAGTCGCTTCAGTCGTGTCCGACTCTTTGCGACCCCGTGGACCGTAGCCCGTCAGGCTCCTTTGTCCATGGCATTTTTCAGATAAGAATACTAGAGTGCATTGCCATTTTCTTCTCCAGGGGATCTTCCCCACCCAGGGATGGAACCCAGGTCTCCTGCATTGGCAGGCGGATTCTTTACCGCTGAGCCACTGCAGAAGCCCCCAACTGGGATTGGGCCCCTGCAAAGCCACTCTCCATAGTAGAGATTTATTTTAAAAATTTGGAGGTTGGGGTGCTGTGAGAACCAGGGAATTCTGCAAACCTGGCTGTTTCTCGCTGGGGGAGCAGGCGAGGGGGTGAGAGGGTCGTGGACCAGCCCTCCATCTCCCCAGGAAGTGATTTGACCCCTTGTCCCTCTTGTCCCCAGAAGAACCTGGGGCCTGCCCTCCCCGCTCCAGGCCATGATGACTCTGCAATTAATCATGTTTGCTCTGGTGACAGGTACAGTAGCAGTGGGGGCGGAGGGGACGGGCAGGGGCCTCCCAAGTCTCTAGGATTCCCAGCCCTCTGTGTGTAGACACTGATGGAGCGGATATTAAAAATACAGAATAACAAGGCATCTGAAAGAGTAGATGAGCCATAAGGAGTCCCGGATGCCCCCTGCCACCTAAAGGTGTATTCCCTTTAGAGCTAGAATAGGGAGAGGGCAAAGAGGGTCCCAGAGGAGGGGCTGGGGCGGCTGAGGGGGTGTGGGAGATACTCAGAGAGCTCAGGACAGTGGCTCCTGAGCAACTGGTATGGAAGGATTTCATCTGATACCCAGCCTGTCCACACAGCGCGCCCCCAGGGTTATGATCCTCTTCCCGCCATTTCTGGGAGTCCTCTCATGCCTGGGCCCCCTCCTTTGCTTCCCCACCCCCTTCTAGGGCACGTCGGGGGAGAGACCAGAATCATCAAGGGCTACGAGTGCCCCCCTCATTCTCAGCCCTGGCAGGC
The DNA here is from genome assembly GCF_001704415.2 of Capra hircus. Taxonomy (NCBI): domain Eukaryota; kingdom Metazoa; phylum Chordata; class Mammalia; order Artiodactyla; family Bovidae; genus Capra; species Capra hircus. The sequence goes on along the minus strand of NC_030825.1, from coordinate 58,095,818 downwards.
CGCTCTGTTCCAGAAGACGAGGCTGCTCTGCGGGGCCACGCTCATCGCCCCCAGATGGCTCCTGACAGCAGCCCACTGCCGCAAGCCGTGGGTGCGGGGGCCGGGGCGGGGCCGGGAGGGGAGGCGGCTGGAGATGGAGAGATGGGTGGAGAGAGGCTCGAGGCCAGGGAGGACGGGGCTCGGGTGGGGCCGGCGGGGTCAGGGATCGACGGTGGGAGGAGGAGGAAGGATATCGGAAGCCGGGATGGCGCTGGGCTCCGGGGTCGGATGTCGTGCTGAGGATAAGGTCGCGGTGGGCGATGGGGACGAGGCTGGAGGTGGAGCCGCGCTTCCTCATTCTCTTCGTCCCTCCCCCCCCACCCCCACGCCTCTCTCCATCTCCTGTGTCTCCCTCCCCTTCCATCTCTGACCGCTGCGTGTCTCCCACTTCAGCCGATACGTGGTTCGCCTGGGAGCGCACAGCCTCCAGCGGCAGGAAGGCTGTGAGCAGACCCGAACTGCCACCGAGTCCTTCCCCCACCCAGACTTCAACAACAGCCTCCCAACAGAGACCACCGCAACGACATCATGCTGGTGAAGATGAGGACCCCGGCCCACCTCACCTGGGCCTTGCGACCCCTCACCGTGTCACCATGCTGTGTCCCCGCTGGGGCCAACTGCCTCATTTCCGGCTGGGGCACCATGTCCAGCCCCCAGTGTAGGGGCTCCAGAGGGGAACGTGATGGGGAGTTGGGGGGGGCACGGTGGTTAAAATCGCAGGACAGCGGGAGCCAGAGGAACCTTCAAAGGCGAGAACTTGCAGTAATACAAGAGGCAGCCATGCGGGGGTGTCAATAGTGGGATAAGCCGAAAGGAAGAGTGGAAAAGTAAGGGCTGGGGAGGGCAGAGACAAACGTTTGCGGCCTGGATTCAGCAGATCGGATGTGCAGTTTCAGATTCACGACCTGCAGAATTGTAGGTCCTTAGGCAAATGGCTTCTCTATGAGATGAGAATAATCACAATAGATAATGTTTATAGAGCAACGGGCATAAAGCATTTTACTTAATGGCATTACTGTTACTGTCGCTACAAGCAGAGAGGTGAGTTGGCTGCAAGCAAGAAGGATGGGAGCTGGGTGCAGAGAAAGGGCCTTGGTTCTCTGCTGGGGTTAGAGGCAGCCCCGCAGAGTGGGGAAGGGGACGAGGGGTTCTCATTCTCTCCGCCCCTCATGTCGTCTCTACAGTGCACCTGCCCCGTACCTTGCGGTGTGCCAACGTCACCATCATCAAGCACGGGGAGTGTGAGGACGCCTACCCTGGCAACATCACAGACACCATGGTGTGTGCCAGTGTCCGCAAAGAGGGCAAAGACTCCTGCCAGGTCAGAGGGCAGGGCCTGGGTCTCTGACCACATTCCCATTGCCAACTCCCACCTCAGCTGCATCTTCATCAGCAACCAGAACCTCATTCCCCAACTTTCTCCGGCAACCCCCCAATCCCATTCCACTCCTGGTTCCCATTTCTACCCTAAACACAATCCCCAGCTCCACTCCCATCCCCATCCCTATTTCCAACCCCAACCATCCACAGATCATTCTTTCTCTAGTTGTGGACCGCAGGCTTAATTGCATGTGGGATTTTAGTTTCCTGACCAGAGATTGAACCAAAGTCCCCTACATTGGAAGGCCCATTCTTATCCACTGGACCACCAAGGAAGTCCCCCCAATCAGTTTTCTATACAATCTTTGTTCTCACCTGTAACTCTAACCTCATCCTCAATCCCACAGCCAATCCCATCTTCAATCTCCACCTCTCTTCCAACACCATCCCCACCTCCTCTCAGAGACCATGAACACTTTCCCCTCTCGCCTCCTCTCTAACTGGTTCTCTTTTCCCCATCTCCAGGGTGACTCTGGGGGCCCTCTGGTCTGTAACGGGTCTCTTCAAGGCATCATCTCCTGGGGCCAGGATCCATGTGCTGTCTCCAAAAAGCCTGGTGTTTACACAAAGGTCTGCAAATATGTGGACTGGATCCAGAAGACCATGGAGAACAATTAGCTAGGACCGGCTGACCACAGCCCAATCCCCTAATCCCTACTTGGGGCTGTGGTTTCCTGTTCATTCTGTTAATAAGGAAGCCTGAGCCAGGACCCCCTTCATGTACTTTGGTGGGGGTGGGGGGCGCAGAATGACCACAAGAGATGCTGTTAACTTGGTAATCAATGTGAGGTTTGGATTGGGAGACTTGGGTTCTATTCCTGCATCATTCTAACTTGTGACTCTGGAAGTGAAAATAGCTGTCTGGTTCACTGTTGTACCTCCAGCTGCAAACGCAACTCCTGGCACACACTAAGGTTTCAATAAATATTTACTAAACGAATGAATCTTTTGAATGTTCCCTGTGTGCCAGTGACCCTGGTCCCAGGGCTTTTAAATATGTTGACCAACACAATCTTCACAAAACCATATGAGGTTGGTGCTGTTATTATTACACCCATTTTGCAGATGAGGAAAACTAAGGCACAGAGATAGGAAGTTGCCTATTCACAGTCACACAGCCAGCAAGTAAGAGGAGCAAGGGATCATTTCTTAACAAAACTGCCTTGATTAAGACTCCTTTCCTTATCTGTAAAATCATGCACGCAGAAGTATGCACACTACATCAGTCAGCCTGCACATAGCTGAGACCCAATAAAAGGAAGGGATCATTGTTTTCTTTCCAACCTTCATAATAGGTAGTTCATCAGGACCTGTGCAGGTCAATACAATAGCCACTAGACACATGTGGCTATTTAAAATTAAATTTAAATAGCCTAAAATCAGAAATGTAATCCTTGAGTCATACTCGTCGCATGTCAAAACCCCTGTAGCCACCTGCGGCTGGTGGCTACCACCTTGGATAGCAAATACGGAGCCTCTCCATCACAGCCGAAAGTTCAATTGGATGGCACAAGAGCCGGACAAACCTCTGGAATTAACCCACTTCTTGCTGGAGAAGATGCGTCACAAATAGTCCAGAACTAGATCTCTCCTCACATTCTGCTCAGCTGGCAGGGGAGTTAGTTGGCATGAGTAAGAGCCCAGAGCTGGAACTGGGGCCTCTAGGTGGTTACGTGGACCTTGCTGTGTGACCTCCTGTGAGTCACTGCCCTCTCTGAGCCTCCCACTCCTCACCCGAAATGAGGGAGTTGGCTGAAGTGCCGTGCGATGCCCCTTGCCGCTTTCGGCCTCCTGTGACTCACGGGCTCGTGTGTCACCTGGAGACCCACAGGTGGCAGGAAGGACGGGAAGTGACCGCACGGGATGCGGAACCTCCCCCTACACACAGGGGCCGGGACACACACAGACACTGCTCTGGCTGTGGACGGATGCGCACCCGAGCACACAGCATCCCTCTGTGTCTGCACCTGCCTCTCTGTTTTCCTTGTGTGTGTGTCTCTTGCTCCCACTCTTTTTCCTTCAGTCTGTCTTATCTCTCTGCTTCCCACTTTTCAGGTCAGCACTCCGGCTTTTCCCATTACGTCACTATAGGTATGCATTTCCCTGTTTATTTATTTCCCCCTCTCTCTGCTTACAGTCATCCGTCTCCAACACTATGCCGGTGACCCCCGGGAAACTCCTGGGGATGTGGCCCCCCCTCTCTCCTCACCTAAGAAGGCTTCTGGAAACACTGGACCTGGGGAAACCCCACGAAATCCAAGTTCAGAAAGGGTGTTTCAGGCACTGGGAGAAGCCTGTATTCCTGGCCCCTCCCAGAGCAGGAATCTGGGGCCCAGCCTCACCCACGGCATAATTAGGGAGAGGGAAAGGGAGCGGGTACCTCCCTGGGGGGAGGGTGGGGAAACAGGCTCTTCGGGGTTAAAAGGGGAGGCCTGCCCAGGGGTCCCTTGGCAGAGGAGTCCAGCGGCCCACACGGCAGGGCTGAGGCAGGGCGAGGCACGTCTTCCCCTCTCCCCTCGACGGCTCCCAGGTGAGCGGCACGCTCCTCACCTTGGTGGGGGTGGGCCGCCAGAGCCCAGGTGGGCACCTTCAGGTCGCAGGTAGGAGACTTGTTGAAGACTCAGCTTCTTTATCCTCTTTATCCTCTGAGCCTCGAAGCTCCAGCCCATTTACATGAAGGAGGACAGGAACCTGAAGCGCCCAGAGGCTGGCATCCCGGCCAGCCCGGGCCGGGAGGGCGCTGCCCTCGGGCGTGGGAAGGGGAGTGCGGGAGGACGCCAGAGGGGCGTCATTAGGGTAATTGCGCCCATCACTGACGGTTCAGGCCCGAATTGCCAGGCTACCCACCCCTGCGCCAGCCGGTCACAGGATAAACTGGTCCCCAGCGGTTGGGGTGGTCCAGGATGCGCGGACGGGCAGGCAAGGTGGGGGTCTCGGGCCCGGCAAGTGTTTTGAACTGCCCCCGTCGCTGCTCCTCCCCAGCATAGGTCCTGGCCATGAGACCTCCGCATCTCCACCTCTCCGCCGCCTCCGGCGCTCAGGGCGGCCTGGGGAAGCTGCTGCTGCTGCCGCTACTGATGGCGCAATTCTGGGGTGAGGCGGGGAACGGGGCGGGCGGCGGGCCGGGGAAGGGGAGGCGATGGGAGAATGGGCTGTTATTACCAAGCCTGCCGCTCACTTCTCCTCCCCTTGGGACCCCCAGCCCTCACCCACCGGTTCGGAAAGGCCCGGCCCCAAGTCAGACCCGCCTCTCTTCTAACTCCGCCCTAGCTATCCCAACCCTTTTCACTCCGCTAGGATCAGTACACCCCCGACTTTGTCCTCGCCTTTCCCTTCCCCGCCCCTTCTTACTCCGCCCTATTTTAATCCCAAGTCTTTTCTTTTTTTAAAATATGTATATATTTATTTGGCTGCGCCGGGTCTTAGTTGCAGCACACAGCTGCAACTTTTAGTTGGGGCATCTTTTTAGCTTCGACGTGTGGGATCTTCAGTCGCTGCCGGCCAACTCTTAGCTGAAGCCTGTGGAATCTAGTTCCCTCCGGAGATTGAACTCCTACGCCCTGTGCATTGGGAGTGTGGAGTCTCAGTCATCCGGACCCACGGGGGCGGGGGCGGGGCGGGGGGGGGGGGGTCCCTATCCCAGGCCTTTGCCCTCTCCCCTTCTGCTAACGCAGTAGCTTTATTCCCAACCCTAACTTTCACCCGCCCAGCCCAGGGTTCTAGCCCCTTCCTTCGCCACGCCCCCACACCCACGCCTCCTCCCTTGTATTCCTGACCTTCCAGCACTCGGTTCAGTCCTCGCTCCTCCAGAATCAGCCTCTTGGGTCTCCTTGCAAGTGAAAGTGAAAGTGTCAGTCGCTCACTCATCAGGCACTGTAGCCCGCCAGGCTCCTCTGTCCACGGGATTTCCCAGGCATGAATCCTGGACTGGGTTGCCATTGAGTCCTCAGGGGATTTTCCCGACCCAGGGATCGAACGCGAGTCTCCGGCCTTGCAGGCAGATTCGTTTCTGTCTGAGCCACCAGGGGAAGCCCCTTAGGCTCCTTTCCCCTCTCACGCCGTTCCCCGCCCACTTCCATTAGGTTGCTTCGGGACCCCCAATTCCCACACACACCGTCGAGTTCAGGCTGTGCCCACCACCCCCCAAAAAGCTCCGTCCTATGGCCCCACTCGGATCCCAAACCCAGTGCTTGCCATACTGTCCTGCCTGCTCTGACCCCCACCTGCTTTCTTTCTCCAGTCTCGGAGGCTCTGCTGCTCCCCGCAAACGACACAAGCTCCAACTTCGTGGCCTCCGGCGCCCCGTGCGCTCACGGCTCGCAGCCCTGGCAGGTGTCCCTCTTCAACGGCCTTTCGTTCCACTGCGCCGGCGTCCTGGTGGACAGGAGTTGGGTGCTCACCGCTGCACATTGCGGGAACAATAAGTAGGGGGAGCTCCTCTGGGGCGCTACGGAGGGGCTGGGGAGAGTGGCCCTGGGGACGGGGAGGGAGGGCGCGAGCACGTGATGGTATGGACCTGCCAGCTCCACGTGGGGGCAGTCCTCGAGGGCTTCCTGCACGAGGAGAGGTGGGGTTGTGCTGTGGCCACGAGGGGGCAGTGTGGTCTTTCTCAGCGTTTCTAGGCCCATCCAGAGTCACTGCCTAGCGGAATCTCTTAGGGTTCCATTTGTCTTGTTTTTGTTGTTCAATCGCTAAGTCATGTCGCACTCTGTGACCCCATGGACTGCAGCATACCAGGCTTCCCTGTTCTTCACTATCTCCTGGAGTTTGCTCAAACTCATGTCCATTGAGTTGATGGTGCCATCCAACCATCTCATCCTCTGTTGCCCCTTTCTCCTCCTGTCCTCAAATCTTTCCCAACATCAGGGTTTTCCATTTAGGTGTAGACAGTTGTGTGCAGCAGACAGAAGTTGGGGTCTAGTGTGATTAGGACTTTAAAACTAAAAGAAGTTGTTCACCTTGTGAGTCCTCACTGAAAGAGGAAAAAAAGAGTAGGTTTACCCCTGGAGACCCTCTGCCCTCAAATCCTGCAGAACTTAGGGACCCAAACCTGTGATCACACCTCCCCATGCCCCCCACCTCAGGTCTCCAGCTCCCTTCTCCCCTACACACTGCTTCCTCAAACCTAGGAGTCCCAGCCCCCTCCACCATCAGACCCAGGAATCTAGGCCTCCAGCGCCTTCTCCCTCAGACCCTGGAGTCCCAACCCCAGCCCCCTCCCTTGCCAGGACCCGAGTCCACCCGACCCCATGCCTGAACCCTCCTTCCCAGGGACTCGGGGTTCAGTCCCAGTCCCGATGAACGTTTGGCCTCTTCTATGGCTCTTCCCTCCCCAGGCCCCTGTGGGCTCGAGTCGGGGATGACCACCTGCTGCTGCTGCAGGGCGAACAGCTGCGCCGGACGTCTCGTCCTATCGTCCACCCCAAGTACCAGCAGGGCTCGGGCCCCATCCTGCCGAGGCGCACAGACGAGCACGACCTCATGCTGCTGAAGCTCGGCAGGCCCGTGGTGCCGGGACCTCGAGTGCGGCCACTGCGCCTGCCCTTCCGCTGCACGCAGCCCGGGGACCAGTGCCAGATCGCTGGCTGGGCCACAACATCCTCCCGGAGAGGCAAGAGCCAGGGGTCCCGGGGTGGGGCCTGGATCTCGGGGAAGGAGTATGAGGGGCCAGGACTCCTCGATGGAGGAGAGGTTGGGAGCCTGGGGCCTGGGAGGGGCACGGACTGGGTGTCGGGACTCCTGGGGCCTGAGGGGTTGGGGGACCGGGGCCCAGGGTTACTCGATGCTTTCTCCCACCAGTGAAGTACAACAAGGGCCTGAGTTGCTCCAGGGTCACTATCCTGAGCCCTAAGGAGTGTGAAGTCTTCTATCCCGGCGTGATCACCAGCAACATGATGTGTGCAGGCCTGGATCAGGGCCAGGACCCCTGCCAGGTACAGACTGGCCAGGGGGGATCTCTGACTGGTGGGAGCAGGACAGGGAGGCTATGGGAAAACAGACACCCCCGACTCCCAGCCCAGTTTCCTCCCCACGTCCAGCACTATCCCGCTTCTACCCCCAACGTCAACCCCTGTTCAACTCTACTTCCTTATGCCTTCCTTTCTACTTCCTTCTCACGCCCAACCCTGTCTCCAGCTCCACTCCCAAGCCCATCTCCCCATCCTGTGTGCGTTGCTCAGTCGTATCTGACTCTGTGCGACCCCATGGGCCGTAGCTCTCCAGGCTCCTCTGTCCACGCAATTTCTCAGGCAAGAATATTGGAGCCAGTTGCCATTTTCTTCTCCCAACCCCTTCCTACCCCACCCTAAACCACATCCCCATCCTCAAGCCATTCCTAAACGCCCACATGCCAAGTGGCTTCAGTCGTGTCTGTCTCTTTGCAACCCTGTGGTCTGTAGCCTGCCTGGCTCCTCTGTCCGTGGGATTCTCATACCAGAGTGGGTTGCCATGCCCTCCTCCAGGGGATCTTCCCAACACAGGGATCGAACCCACATCTCTTACGTCTCCTGCATTGGCAGGCGGGTTCTTTACCCTCAGTGCCACCAGGGAAGCCCTCCTAAAGTGCGACCACACCCTTATCTCTAGAGCCTGCTTCATCCGTCACCTACCATGAATGATAGTCTCAGCGCCATCCTGTCTCCAGCTTCATCCTCACCCCATCCCACCTCAACCCGACCCCAACCTCAGCTTTATCCCAACCCAGCTCCAGGCCTACCCGACCCCTCCCTTCCTCATCAGTACCCGAGACCCCCAAGTGGCAGCCTTTCCGTTGGTGAATTTATTTGATCTCTCCTTCCTCCCACTCCCAGAGTGACTCTGGTGGCCCTCTGGTCTGTGACGAGACCCTGCAGGGCATCCTTTCATGGGGCGTTTACCCCTGCGGCTCCGCCCAGCATCCGGCCGTCTACACTCAGATCTGCAAGTACCGCTCTTGGATAGAGAAGACCATCCGCTCCAACTGACGCAGGAGCTGCCCCGCAACCCCCTCTCCACCTGCCCTCTTCCTCCAACTTCCCCTCCTTCCTCCAGCTGGGCTGGGCGCTCCCCCTGCCCCACTCAAATTTCTTCCGCCCGTTCACACCTGCTAACATCTCCCCTCTTTCCTCACACCCCTTGCCCAATGCTGTTCTTTGCCCATGCTGAAGCTGAGATGCAGAAAGCGGTCGCCAAGTTTTGTTCATGAGAAATGAAGCTGGTAGTCACTAGTCTCTGAGAGAAGTTATCCATCACCTGATCTGGCCTTCTTCACTGCTGCCTGCTGTGTGACCTTGGGCAAGCCAAGTACCTTCTCTGAGCCTCAGTTTAGCCTCACTTGGAAAGCCGGAACAATGAAGTGCTTACCTCATAAAACATGTCATGAGGAGACTATAACATGTGTGTGTAGATTGTCATGGAAATTGCCACGTCAAGTATTAACATGGTGGGTGGTGAACTCTGACTAAATGGCCCCAGGTCCTGGTGGGCATGTGTGTGATTTTTGTGACCTGGGGAGAAAAGCGCAGGGGTAGCCTCTAATCCTAACCACCCTTTGCATTCCCAGCCCCGTCCATCAGGAATGATGGGAGAATCGCATTTCTTTCTTCCTGTCAAGTTCTGTGGAGCACCTCTTAACCACTTCCTTCTTCCCTCCCACTGTTTCCCATGTTGGGGTCCACCCAACACCTGTTCCTCCTGTCCCAGGAACTAGGCTGTCTCTGAGTCATCTGGTACCTTCCGTGCCCGGCTAGGGCCACCGAAACTCAAGGGACCTCAATTACAGGCATCTTAGCCTCTAAGACGAGAGGACCTCTCCCTACCTCAGTTGCTAAGTTTACGCAAAGAAACTCTCCGAAATTTAAGGGAAATGTTTTGGTTTCTTGGTTAGATCCATCCCCATCCAATTCCATCTCTACCACATCTCCATTCTCATTGGCCGACCTGACAACCAGACACTCTGACTCCATCCCCTCCCCTCACCTAAATGGGCTTTGAGCTTTTTGCCCTGAAAATTTGGGACGAAGGGGTTCTTGTCCTCTCCCTGAAACTGTTACAGTGTAAATATTCCCGTGCTAGGGGCTAAATGGGACTTCCCAGGAGGCGCTAGTGGCAAAGAATCCACCTGCCAAAGCAGGAAGATCCCCTGGAGGAGGAGATGGCAACCCACTCCAATATTCTTTGCCTGGGAAATCCCACAGACAGAGGAGCCTGGCCCACTACAGTCCATGGGGCCACAGGGAGTCGGACATAACTGAGCACACAGAACAGGGGCTATTATACGCAGAATCCAAGCAAAGCTAACAGAAGTCTGGGTGTCTCCTCCGCTGAGCCTGGACTTTAGAGTGGCAACACAAGCAGAACACGCGCACGATAGAAATTTTCCAACCTGCACAGGTTATTTTGTTTTCTCTTTCCAATATCAATTTATTGAGCACCAGTTGTATGGCAGGCTCACTACTGCGTGCTGGGAACCCAGTGGTGACCAAAAGGTCCCTGCTCCCCCCAACAGAGCCCATGAAAGACTGGGGCACAGAGTTTGAGCAGAGTCTACACAGCTCTCTTCCACTGTTTCCCCACCCCTATTAGCACACCCAGGAAACGCCAATGAAGCATATCAGCTGAGCTTATTATGCAAGAATCAGAGCAAAGTAGGTGGGAACTCAAAAACTCGATTCATTTTTAAAGGCAATTCACCCATTCCTTTAGTCACATCATAAGTGTTTATTGAGCTGTGTGCCATGCCAGGTCCTGGAGGTGAATCAGACTAGGCTCTACCCTCAAGGAGCTGCTAGTCTGGTCCAGGAGACAGGCAAGCCTTACATTCCTGTCATTCAGGCCCCTATTCAAAGTCACTTCCTCAAGAAGGCCTTCCAGGACCTCCCTGGCTGAAAGCTTCTCCCCACTGGACTCCTCTACGCTGGTCACTAATCCATCGTTTATTTCTTTTGCAGCACTTGTTATAGCAAAAATGATCTCAGTATCTGTTTACTCCATAATGGTCTGTCTCCTTCCCCTCACCCAGTCAATTCGGGCAGGGACTCTGATTTATTCACTGTGATTGTCTGATGCCTGACACATAGAAGGCATTCAACACATCACCAAATAAACAAATAACATAAAATGATCAATGCTGTAACAGAAGAAGGCCCAGGGTTTCCCAAGAGGGCCTGAAGACTCCTTCTGAAGGAATCAGGGAAGGCTTCTCAGATGAGGGGACATATGCATGGGGTTTTAAAGGATAAGTAGGAGTTCACCAGGTAGAGAAGGAAATATATTTCTGTAACTCACTGACTGTGTGACTTGAGCAAAATTCTTGAGTGCTGTCTCTACCTCAGCTATCTCCACTGTGAAATAGAGATTGGTTAGACTCTTGCGAGAATGTAGTGAGAAAACATATGTGAAATGTTGACCCAACTGCCAGCAAAGAGTAAATAGTCAAAAAAAAAGGCTAGCTATCAAAATATTCTATAAAGCAGTTAGTATGGCACTTAGCACATAGTAGGTATTCAGTCTCTGGTCTCAAGGACCTCCCAGCCTGCAGAGAATAGAGGCAACTGCAGCCGTGATGGAGGCAGCGCAGGGCTCTGTAGAAAGGGGACAGGCATGTTTTTTGAATGCCTACCACTGTTATGCTTCATATGTGTTAATCCTCCCACAACCCCAGTTATTATTGCTACTTAGTAGATGGAGCAACTGAGAGAGGTTCAGTGACTTGCCCAAGATCACACACTTAACAATTACCATCACTGAGGTTTGGACCCAAATGGTCCAGTTCCAGAGTCCATGCTCCAAACCACTACATCATGGTGAAGTATACACATTCGAGGGAGCCCAGACCCAGTTTGATAATCAGTCTTACACCAACAGAAAGTAGAAGGGCCAGGGTGGAAGTGCCCAGTGTGGAAAAGATGTACTCTGCCTGGAGGAATCAGAGAAGGCTTCCTGGAGGAGGGGGCATTTAGGTTGGGTTGTGAAGGATGAGTAGGAGTTCACTACCAACAAGGATATGGAGAAAGACATTCACTCACCCAATTAACGTCTCCTGAGGCCTCCCATGAGCCCACTCCTGAACAGGGTGATGCGAGGAACACAGAGATGAGTCAGATCTGGGCTTGACCCTCAAGGAACTGCTCATCTGGTGAGAAGGAGGCATGGGGAGAGAGGCAAGGAACATGGGGTGATATGAAGAACACTGGAAAGATGGAGATGGGTGGAAAAGAAACAAGACCATGTTCTCAGGACTTAGCCAAGATCTGGCGGTATTAATGGGGAAAGTGCTTAGTACCAGCTGGGTTGGGCACCTGGATCCTTGGGGTGGTAGAGATGCGGAAGCGGAAGTAGGTTATGACAAGCGTAGGCTAACCCAGATGGGATCATATTGCTCAACCTCCTGGGAGAGGCCTCTGTCCTCGCGGGAAGGGGCCCAGGTCCCCGTGGCAGGGAGGGTTCTGTGGCTGTGCAGGTCCCTTTGTAGTCTCTGCCAGGCCAGACAGTGTTTCTGTCTCTTTTTCTTTTTCTCACCTGCATCCTTCAGTGTCTATGTCTCCCTTTTTTTTTTTTTTCTTTCTCCCTCTTTCCCTGCCTCACCCCCATCCTGCCGGGTGGTTTGCCTTCTTCCCTCTGAGTCCTGATTCTTTCTCCCACTCCTAGTCTGATTCTTGGGAGGTCCTGCTAGGGAACGCTCCAGCCTGCCCAGTGCATTGGTCCTAGCCCACTGCAACTTCATTCAAAATGAACTTGCTTCCACCCTAGGACTCCGCCTTAGGGACCTTCCTCCTTTCTCTCTTCCTCCTCCAGGCCACAGAATATCCTGCAACCAGATACTGCCACCCTGAAGTCAGGGTGAATCAGGGCTGCCCTTTCTGGAAAGCCCACTTGAGAAGGACAGTCTCACCCAGGGCCCCTCCCCCATTGCGCCAGACCCCTGATGCTGCCAGCCCCTGGCTCATCCTGATGAAGGGTCTACCGGTGCGATCTGCCTCCCCACGGCCCCCAGTCAAGGCCCCTGGGCTTCCCCCTCCTTCCCGGGACATGTCCCAACCCAGATTAATCATGGGGCGGCCCCAAGGAGGAAGACAGCATGGCTTACCATAAAGAAGCAGGGCCACTGAGCACAGGCTCGAAGATCCAGGCACCGCAGAGGCCATGAGGCTGGCATTCCTCTGTGCTCTGCTTTCGCTCCTGGGAGGTGAGGTTCCCTCCGTCATGCTCCCCTCCGTGGCCCCCCTGGGACCCTTCCATCAGGCCCTCTGTCCAGCGTCTCTCCCCGAGCCCTCCCACCTGGCTCTCCGATAACCCTTCTGCCTCCCATCCCCACCCCAGGGCAGGGCTGGGCAGACACCCGAGCCATCGGGGCCAAGGAATGTCGCCCCAACTCGCAGCCCTGGCAGGCTGGGCTGTTCCACCTCACCCATCTCTTCTGCGGGGCGACCCTCATCAGTGACCGCTGGCTGCTCACAGCTGCCCACTGCCGCAAACGGTGAGTGACCCAGAGGGGGCTGGAGGTCAGGAAAGAGAGAGAGGGCTGGCGACCTCTGTAGAGGAGGGAGGGAGCCATGGGCAGGAAGGGCCAAGCCTCCACTTCTGTTCCCCAAAGTTCAACTCCTCGAATGACAGAGAGCTGACTCTGAATCCTAGCATCCTAAAGAACCTGGTCCTCAGGGTGTAGATTTTGAAACTTTGACTTTTAGATGAGCTTCCCTGGAGGCTCACACGGTAAAGAATCTGCCTGCAAAGCAGGAGACCTGGTTCGATCCCTGGGTCGGGAAGATCCCCTGGAGAAGGGAAGGCAACCCACTCCAGTATTCTTGCCTGGAGAATTCCATAGACAGAGGAGCCTGGTGGGCTACTACAGTCCATGGGGTTGCAGAGTTGGACATTACTGATCGTCTTCACTCACTCAGACTCCTAGACGCCTAGACTCTGACCTGGAGAAATCCAGAGCTGTACATTCCTAAAATCTTGCATCCAGATTTTACACTAATGTACGTAAGTAATTACATTAGTGATGTTGCTGAATTGGAGAAACGTAGACTCAGGGACAGGTAGAACCTGAGTAGTCTGGAGCAGCACTATCCAATGGAAATAGAACCCTAACCATGTAGGAAAGTTTAAGTTTTCTAGCAGACACACCAAAAAGGCAAAAAAAAAAAAGAGTAAAACTAATTTTAATAATAGATTTAACTTGCCATACTCAAAATGTTATTTCAACATGTAATCAATTTTAAATACTTACGAATGACATAGTTTAGTCTTTTTTTTTTTTAATACTAAGTCTTTGAAACCAGGCTTGCATTTTACAAGTATGCTGCATCTCCGTTTGGACTAGTCGCATTTAAGCACTCAATCACTGTGTCAGATAGCGCAACCCTAGGATCTTAGATTCAAAGTGTTCTAGCTAGCTAGGTTCATGGAGTAGGGAAGCTTATAGTCTGAATTACAGTGTCCTAGAATACTGTGGCTTGTAAATTCTAGAATCTTGAACCAAGAGAATTCTAGAAACTTATGTTTATACATGTCTAGAATCTGGTGGATTTACTATTCCTGCATGCTATCATTCAAGATTTCTAAACTCCCCAACGTGTTAACCAAGAGAATTCTAGAGTTTCAAACTATTTGAAACCTAAATTCTTACACTTGTAAAAATCAAAGATTTCTAGATTTCTAGAATGATGAAATTCTAGTTTTACTGTCCCAGAATATTAGAACCCTAGGTTTTTATGTCCTAGATTTAATTCAGATAATTTAAAAATCTTAGACTTTTTGATTCAGGGAAATCAAAAGCATTAGAATCTCAAATTCTTAAGATACTAGGGCTTGAGCCTCATAGAATTCTAAAATTGTGGGTTTCCAGGGTATTAGAACCTTAGAGTTTTAGAATCTTAGATTCTGGGCATTCTAATAGAATTCTGGAATCTACCTGATGCAGAAACCCTTTTTATATTATCTGGGGAAAGGAGCCGTGACTCCTGTTGGGTATTTTCCCTCTAGAATGAAGCCTAGGGGCCACCCTGGCTGCTCTGTGAGAATTTCCCATCATACATCACTCCATGCTGGAGCCTCTTTAGCTCAGGCCTGTACATCAGGCTAGGAAAACAAGGGCCACATTTCAGTACCAGAGACAGAGGGGAGAAGCAGAAACATGGAGGTTCAGGAGATTCAGGAGCAGGGACAAGTCGGGGCTGCGGGGTGGGGTTGGGACTGACTTCCCAGACACAGAAACCAAGGCCACAGTGTGACAGAGAGGGAGAAGACAGAACTAACATCTTATGTTCCTCAAAGCCTGAGTTCTCAGTCATTAGCCTGGTCCCTAATGTCAGAGGTCAGGGGTCGGAGGATGGATATGTAGACACCCTGAGGGTCCCTGGCTGTCCAGGGCATGAACCCAGAGCAGAGCAAGTGGGTTCTGCCACTGCAGGGAGAGGGTCTGAGACCAGATTTCAGGAAGAAGTACGTTGAGAGATGAGGGATGTAGCTGACAGGAAAAGTCTGAGGCCGCAAATGAGCCTAGCTTGGGGATTTTCCATATCCCACCCTTTCCACATACACACACAGCGCCACTCCCCACAGAAGCCACCAGACCTGTGGGTGCAGGTTGTGGGGCTGTTGTTGTGTGGTGGGCGGAGGCCTCACCTGCCTCCATGGTTCCAGGGGACCCAGGTCACCACTGAGGCTCCAGGTGGGGCAGAGAGGAAGGTGGTTTACTTGACATGGGGCTAGGAAGAGGTGCGAGCTTTGGCGG
Source organism: Capra hircus (assembly GCF_001704415.2). Taxonomy (NCBI): domain Eukaryota; kingdom Metazoa; phylum Chordata; class Mammalia; order Artiodactyla; family Bovidae; genus Capra; species Capra hircus. Next base: position 58,080,682 of record NC_030825.1, on the reverse strand, counting down.
AGAGCTACGAAGGTAGAGGCAAAGGGATGGAGTGGGAAGCAGGAGCCCAGAGAGGGTGTGTGCCTTGCTTAAAGTCACGCAGCCCTGTGGGTCACGGACAGCTGACAGGCACCCAGAGAGGGTGTGTGGCTTGCGGAGTCACACAGCATCCTGGTGGTCAGAATAAAGAGGATCAGGGCCGAGAAGACACCTCGCCTTCTCCCACCTTGACCTCTGACACCTGTCCAACAGGTATCTGTGGGTCCGCCTCGGGGAGCACCACCTCTGGAAATGGGAGGGTCCGGAGCAGCTGTTCCGGGCCACAGACTTCTTCCCTCACCCTGGGTTCAACCAGGACCTCACTGCCCAGGACCACAACAATGACATCATGTTGGTTCGTCTGCCCCGGAAGGCACATCTAGGCCCTGCCGTGCAGCCCCTCAACCTCAGCCAGACCTGCGTCTCCCCAGGCACCCAGTGCCTCATCTCAGGCTGGGGGGCCGTGTCTAGTCCTAAGGGTACAGCCTTGCCCACTAAAGACACCCTGATGTCTCATGCCAGGGGTCTGAAGCCCCTCTCTGCCCGTCTCTGCTTTTTCACCTCTATGTTCTATCATCTATCTATGCATCCATATATTTCATCAGATCTAAATGCTATGAATGATAAGATGCACCATTATCTTACAACCCAGCAAGAATGAGAAAAAGAAAAACAGGTTTCAGCCATCCTTTTCCTACAAAATACACGGAAGTACCTATAGCTGAAAGGGCCTGCTTGCAATTTTTTTCACTTATCTTCTTTTTAAAAAAATTTTATTCCTTCTTATTTATTTTTGGCAGCACTTGGTTTTTCTTGCTGTGCCAGGGCTTTCTCTAGTTGTGGCGAGCCGGGGCTCCTCTCTAACTGTGCTGTGCAGGCTTCTCTTGTTGCGAAGCGCAGGCTCTCGGATACGTGGGTTCAGTGACTGCGGCTCGCAGGCTCTAGAGAGCCAGCCCAGAAGTTGTAGTGCATGGGCTTGGCTGCCCCACGACAAGTGGAATCTTCCCAGAGCAGGGATCAAACCCGTGTTCCCTGCACTGGCAGATGGGTTCATAACCAGTGGACCACCAGGGAAGTCCCCATCCATCCCTGTATGACATCATTTACTGGAAGGCACATCCTGATTTCAGAGATGTTTACTTGTGAAAATACGTGCATCTCAGAACTGAAATAAGGTCTATGTCACTCAGAGTCAGAAATCAGCACATCCATTAGTCAAATTTGGCTTCCCATGGCAGTACTGACTTTCAAAGGGCCGTGAAAATAAACAAAAACAAAAACATCGGTTTGTGGCTGCTAACAGTTAAAACCTGAGCAATGTGATATAAAAGCCAGGTTTCTTGATTTGCTTGAAAAATTCAAAACTGACAATGCTGGGTCCGTATTTCTAAAATAACGACCGCTGTTGGGCAGAATTCGGCAGAATTCAGTGCAGGCTGTGCCCTTCAGACAACACGTTTCTCCCCCAAGAACCGCTATTTCCCTAGACAGCCCCTACCCCACTTCCCCATCTCTAGTCTCCCCGCGTCTCTGTCTCAGTCTCCAGCAACAGCCATCTCACTGTAAATGTCTCCTCCCCTTGATCTCACTACTTTCTCACTGGATGTCTCTTGGTCTCTTTCTTTCTTTATTAAAGAAATTCTTTTATTCTATTTGTTTCTGTCGCTGCATGTGGGCATTCTCTGGTTTCAGAGAGAGGGGAGTTAGTTACCCTGCAGCTATGGTGTTCAGGCTTCTGATTGTGGTGGCTGATCCAGGCGAAGCCTGGGCTCCAGAGCACGTGGCCTTCAGTAGCTGCAGCATGCGGGATCTAGTTCCCTGCAGGGATAGACCCTGGGCCCCCTGAACTGGGCATGCGAAGTCTCAGCCAACTGGACCACCAGGGAATTCCCATCTCTGAGTCTGTTTCTCCCTATTTCTTCATTGCCTCCTCTGAGAATCCTCTTTCCCCTTCAGTGGTCTATCTTCCCATCAAGGTCCCTCTTTTTCTCTGTGTGAGTTTTATACATATCTCTTATCTCTTGGCTCTCTGCGTCTTTCTTTCTTTCTCTCTCTCTCTTCGGCCCTCTCCACTTGGTCTCCATCTGTTTCTCCTCCACGCTGTGATTCTGCTTTCTCACTTGTTCCTGTCTTGGAGAGTCTCGGGCTGTGGCACGGTGGGTCTGCCTTGGGAAATCGGGGGAGGGGGGCGGTGCTGAGTTGAGATGGAAACAGCTGCTGACCTTTCACGGACCTGCTTTCCCCACAGTGGAGTACCCACTGACGCTGCATTGTGCCAACATCAGCATCCTGGAGCCCCGACTCTGCCGCCGGGCGTATCCAGGCCACATCTCCGACAGCATGCTCTGTGCAGGCCTGTGGGAGGGGGGCCGGGGCTCCTGCCAGGTAAGACTGCTCTGGGAAGGACGGGGGTGGGCATCCTGCAGCAGCTCTAGGGTCCTGGTGGAGAAGGCAGTTGGAGCCCCAGACTTCCTAGAACTGAGCTTGGAAGGATTTGGGATACCTGGGTCCTGAGAAGGGCAGTGGGGGGTGACCAGTCCTGCCAGAATTCCTGGACCTAAAAGAGGAAGGGACTGGGGGTTGGACTCTATGTCCTGGGAGAAGAGGGGTTAGGATCCACGATGCTAGGCCCTTGGGGGAGGTGGGGGCCATGAGATTTTACTCCTGCGTCTGTGGCCTTCCCGGGTGGCTCAGCGTAAAGAATCTGCCTGCCAATGCAGGAGACACAGGAGACGTGGGTTCCATCCCTGGATTGGGAAGATCCCTGCAGGAGGAAATGGCAACCCGCTCCAGTATTCTTGCTGGGAAAATTCCATGGACAGAGGAGCCTGGCGGGCTACAGCCCATGGGGTCACAAAGTGGTTGGACACGACTGAGGGAGGAGGGACTGGAGACCAGGATGCCTGGGTACTGGAGGAGAAGGGAACTGGAAGCTTCCTCGGAGGGAGCAAATGCCTTGTGTCAGGTCCTGAGTAGATCGGCCTAACACTTTCTCTGCTCTTGTTCCGCGTGCAGGGTGACTCTGGGGGCCCCCTGGTTTGCAATGGGACCCTGGCTGGTGTGGTGTCCGGGGGCTCGGAACCCTGCTCCAGGCCCCGGCGCCCTGCCGTCTATACAAGTGTGTGCCACTACCTGGACTGGATTCAAGAAACCATGGAGGACAACTGAGCCCTCGCGCCTTGGATGACCGGGAGAAGAGGGTGGGGCAGGGCAGGTGGATTTGCAAGACTCCAGTCTCAACGGTCTAAGTCCCTGACCTCTGCTGGCCTGGAGACGACTTCTGGGTATTCAAGTTCCCAGTTTCTGGATATTCAGACCTGGGTTTCCGCGTGAACTGTATAGCTGCCCCCCAGTTGAAAGGAGCGGGAAGACACTTCCGCCCTTCTTGGCCGCACCTCTGAGTTACCAGGAACTGGCACCGCCCCCATAAAATAGCGTTCCCTGCTGTCTACCTCGGGAAAGACATCTACTAAATAGCTTCAGGTGCTTCCCTGGTGGCTCAGTGGTAGAGAATCTGCCTGCCAATGCAGGAGACGCGGGTTCGATCCCTGCTCTGGGAAGACGAATCCCACGTGCCCGCGATTAACCAGAGTTCCGGAACCACAACTACTGCGCCTGCGCTCTGGAGTCCAGGGCCTACCACTGCTGAGCCCACCGTGCCCGCCGCAGCTACAGAAGCTGGGGCACCGAGAGCCCGGGCTCCACAACAGGAGAAAAGCCCAGGCAGCAAGGAGAATCCAGCACAGCCCCCAATAAATAAGTTAATTAATAAATAGCGTCTGCCTCCAGAGCTTTGTCCAATGAGATTTCCCCTTACGGCCCCACCTCCTTCGTTAGCGACCCCGCCTTACTGGAGGGTCCCTTCCCCCACGTGGAACTCAAGCAGTGGGTCAGTCTCTGCCTACTCCCACCATCCTGCACCATGGCCCCTTCCTGGGCGTGTCCAGGGTGTTCATCCTGGCGGGGACCGACCGAGAGGAGAGAAGTTGGGAGAGGCTCTCAGTCCCCGCCGATCTAAGGGACAATTTTGCATTAAACGTGCAGAGTCCGGCCTTCCTTCTGCCGGTTTTGTAGGATAAAAGATGGGCATCGGGTGGGTGATGGACGGCAGAGAGGGAACACGGCCGCTGCGTTGCGATTCCCCATAAGCCCGGAGTTCAGTTCAGTTCAGTCGCTCAGTTGTGTCCGACTCTTTGCGACCCCATGAACTGCAGCACGCCAGGCCTCCCTGTCCATCATCAACTCCCAGAGTTCACTCAAACTCGTGTCCATCGAGTCGGTGATGCCACCCAGCCATCTCATCCTCTGTCGTCCGCTTCTCCTCCTGCCCTCAATCCTTCCCAGCAGCAGGGTCTTTTCCAATGAGTCAACTCTTCGCATGAGGTGGCCAAAGTATTGGAGTTTCAGCTTCAGCATCAGTCCTTCCAATGAACACCCAGGACTGGTCTCCTTTAGGATGGACTGGTTGGATCTCCTTGCAGTCCAAAGGACTCTCAAGAGCCTTCTCCAACACCACAGTTCAAAAGCATCAATTCTTGGGTGCTCAGCTTTCTTCACAGTCCAACTCTCACATACATGACTACTGGAAAAACCATAGCCTTGACTAGACGGACCTTTGTTGGCAAAGTAATGTCTCTGCTTTCTAGTATGCTGTCTAGGTTGGTCATAACTTTCCTTCCAAGGAGTAAGCGTCTTTTAATTTCATGTCTGCCCGGAGTAGGTCCTGCCTAAGTCTAGCTCCATCAGCCCTATTGCAGCAAGGCTCCTGGGCTCTGCTTGGGCCGGTCCCGTCGCCCCCAGGGGAAGGGGAAACCAGGTCACAGCGCCTCCCAAACCTGCCTTCCCGGAATCTGGACCTCGCAGGGGGCAGCCAGCGGGCGGGGCGCTCCGCCCTCAGAAGTTGGGACCCAGAAAACGGGCTTGACTCCCATTCGGGTGCACCCTCCTCCCACAAAAACCCAGTCTCCGAATCTCTCCTTCCAAAAAAATTAACCGTAAGAATTCAGCCTCCAGCCCCTCCTCCCTCAGACCCAGGAGCCCAGGAGCCCAGGCCCCCAGCCCCTCCTCCCTCAGCTCCAGGAGTCTGGGCTTCCATTCCTTTCTGATTCAGATCCAGGAGTCACAGTACTAAGCTCCTTCCCTCCCAGACCTCAAGAGTTGGAGATTCCAGGCCCTCCTCCCTCAAGATTTCCCGTTTAGGCCCCCAGCCTCTCCTCAGCCGTACCCAGGGTTCCAGTTCCTCGGTGCTCTGCCGGCTCCGGGTGGGAGGAGTCGGAGCGGGAGGCGGGCCGTTCCAGTTAAAAGGCTCCAGGATCTTGTACCAGGCACACAGAGCTGAAGTACTGGGAGCTCTTCCTCTGGGTCCGAATCAGTAGGTGACCCCGCCCCCTGAATTCTATAAGGTGAGATGCCAAAGTTCTCAGGCACAGGGTATCAGACCCCCGCCCCCTACCCCAGAACCTCAGCTCCCTTCCTCCTTGGAGACCCAGCAATCAGCACCCCAGCCCCATGCTCTCCAAGACTTAGGAGTCTCAGCTCCCAATTGGCTCTTCCTTCAGACTCAGGAGTCGGAGACCCTGACTGCCTCCTTCCTTGGAATGCGGGAATCCAACCCCTTGGGCTCCCAGCAACTCAGATTCAGCAATCTGGAGCCCCATCTCATTCTTCTTCAGAACCAAGACTCTGGGTCCTCAGCTCCTGCTTCCTGCAAGACCCAGAAGAATGGTCCAGGATCTTGCTTCTCCCCACCCCAATCCTGAGATTACTAGGGTTTTGGTCTCCTCTTTCCTCCTCCGCTCAGCCCTGTCCTCTTGTCTCCCAGGCCCCACCATGGGACGTCCCTCACCTGCTGCAGTTTGGATCTGGATGCTCCTGCTCTTGCTGTCGGAATCCCGGGCAGGTGAGGGGGCCCAGAAGGCATCAGTGGAGCACATGAGCCTGGGGGAACACCGTGATGGTGGCTACGTGGGTGCCTGTGGTGGCCTGTGGGGAGATGGGAAGTGTGAGATGACATGTGGGAGTTCCTGTGGGGTGTCCAGAGGGTGGAGGCCTGGTACACGTGGCAGCTGGTAGGAATGTGTTCGTTTCTGCTGGGTATTGCAGGAGCACACCAAAGCCAGCAAGGCTGCCTGCTGAAGGGCGCAGATATTCACGAGAGTCTATGGGGCGGGTGCACGCAGGCTCAGCTGTGTGACTCCGTGTTTGGTGACTCATGGCCTTCCACGAGTGTACGTGTGCATCTGTGCAGCAGCATGTGCAAGCCGGGTAGCAGACGCCGGAGGAGGGGGTGTGTGTGTGTATCCGTTTGAACCCACTGTGTTTTCCTGCCCCAAACTTCTCCCTCCTGCCTCCAGGACACTTGAGGGCACAGGAGAGCAAGGTGCTGGAAGGGAAGGAATGCAAGCCTCACTCTCAGCCATGGCAGACGGCCTTGTTCCAGGGTGTCCGGCTCATCTGCGGGGGTGTTCTCATAGAGGACAACTGGGTTCTTACAGCAGCCCACTGTCAAAAAAAGTGAGTGGATTCCTGCAGCAGAGGTGGTGGAGAAAGAGCGGGCTGGGGCTCCTCTTGAGAAAGGGCGAGCTGGGGAGCGGGTCTCTGAGAATGGAAGTCTGAGAGAAGAGGGGACCTGGGTCTCAGAGAGGAGGGTCTGGGAGCCCAGATTCCTGCCTGGGTGCCCAACCACCCCCCATCATCACAGGAAATACACAGTCCGCGTGGGAGAGCACAGCCTGAAGAATAAGGATGAGTCAGAACAAGAGAGGGCCGTGGCTCAGTCCATCCCGCACCCCTGCTACAACAGCAGCAACAACGACCACAGCTACGACCTGATGCTCATTCAACTACGTGGCCGGGTACCCCTGGGGCCCAAAGTGAAGCCCATCAAGCTGGCGGATCACTGCCCTCAAGCTGGCCAGAAGTGCACCATCTCAGGCTGGGGCACTGTCACCAGCCCCCGAGGTAGTGGGAAGGAAAGGAGGAGCTGGTTGGCCCAGTGGACCCCGAGCCATTGGCGACACTTAGCCTCTAGAGCAGATGAGGAAGGGAACATGACTGTGAGGTTGACAGTCATGGGCGGTCCACGTTAGAAACCTTCAGGACCAGAATACGGACAGGCATGATGGGGGGAAAGGAAACAGATTGTTTAATAGGGCTCAGAAAAGTGGATGGATGGATGAATGAAGAGTGGATGAGTTGAATAGTGGATGAGTGGCATCCCTCCACCTTTAAGTTAGAGAGTTAAGAGACTTTCTGTTGTACAGAAAGTCAAAGTGTTCGTTGCTAGTCGAGCCTGACTCTTTGTGACCCCATGGACTGTAGCCTGCCAGGCTCCAGTGTCCGTGGAATTCTCCAGGCAAGAATACTGGAGTGAGTAGCCATTCCCTTCTCCAGGGGAATCTTTCTGACCCAGAGATTAAACCTGGGATTCCTGCATTGGCAGGCAAATACTTTACCATCTGCACCACCAGGGAAGCCCTATCCTGTTGTTCAGAGTTTTATGTAACCTTCACAACAGACTTGGGATACAGGGACTCAGGGGCCCAGGAGGATAGGCTCCCTCTTCTCCATCTTGAACCCAAGATTCTGGCCCCAGATCCTGCCACACCCAGGGGTACGGGCCTTTTCTCCCCCAGGACGCTCAGTCTAGATCCCCAGCTCCCTCCTCTTTCTTGACTCAAGTCTGGACTCCACTGAGGTCCTTCCTCTGGGGCTTCAGAGTTCAGGGAGCCCTTAGCGCTGCTTCACAATGAAGAGATTGGGGCTCAGCTCAGAGGTGAAGCGATTTGCTAGGAAAGCAAAAATCAGGATTCAGGTCCCTGCCTGTCTGACTCCTAAGAAAACAATGGGCTGCTGTGGAAAGCTACCTGCTCATGAATCAGGCAAGTCAGTTCAAACCATGGTTCTGCCCCTTTTCTCTGGGCAAGTCCCTTCCCATCTCTTGACCTCAGTTTGCTCAGCTACAAAATGGGCATAATTATCCAATGGGTTTCTAAGCTCCACGAGGACTCAGATTATATCTGTTTTCTTCACTGTATGTTCCTAGTGTTCAGGGTGGTGACCGGGATACAGTATGTCTTCGGTAAACATTTGTTGAAGGAATGCATGGGTGAAAGAATGAATGGCTCCCTTCTTCCAAGAGCTCATGTGAGGATTAAATGAGATTCTGGGCATATAGCTTCTGGTACATAGAAGTACCAGGTAGAATTTTTCCCTCTGAAGTCTGTTTTTCAAAGGTTAATAAGAAAAACTAGTTCCACTGCCCATCATCTGTTTCAGCACTTATTTTGTGAGCATCTGATATGCCCCAGGTGTTGTACCATACAAAGCCTTGTGGAGTTGCATGCTAGGTGGAGGAATAGACGATAAACAAATACATATAAAATGAAATATTTGGTGGAGCCAAGTGCTATAATGGAATATTGTAGGGGGGAGGTGAGAGGAAAGGGAGTGATGGAGATGTGGTGTTGTAGTTAGAATAATCAGGGAAGGCTTCTAGGAAGAGGTGATATTTGGAAGAAGTAGGACCGAGCTGAGATGGAGGACTTGCTGGTCTGGGAATGGGAAGATTGGAAAGATTCAGAGGTGTCACAGAGGGGTGCTTCCAGGTCCCCCTGTCATCCGACCCCTCATTTGAAAGGCAAGAAACGAACAGTAGGGTCCAAAAGTCCTTCTCTGGGTGGAGAAAAAGAAACAGCAGGGGCCATGGCTTTGTTTCCTGCGATGAGAGGAGAACGTGCCCTCCTGTGAGATGTCTCAGAAAGCCCTGTGCAGCTATGGGTGTTAGGTCCCGACAGGGATGGAGGGAAAGGATTGCTGTCTCTGGCAACTTACAACCTCTGCTCCCTCAGAGAATTTTCCTGACACTCTCAACTGTGCAGAAGTAAAAATCATTCCGCAGCATCAGTGTGAGAAAGCCTACCCGGGGCAAGTCACGGATAGCATGGTCTGTGCCAGCGACAGCAGTGGGGCTGACACGTGCCAGGTGAGTGCCTTCGGAAACTCCCTCTTTTATTTATTTATTTTCGGCTGTGCTGGGTCTCCGTGGCTTTGCTCGGGCTTTCTCCAGTTGCAGCGAACTGGATGGGGTGTGTGTGGGGGGCGTGGGTTCCTCTTCGCTGAGGCACAAGAGCCTCTCATTGCTCTCTTGTTGCCGAGCGCAGACTCTAGGCGCGTGAACTCAGTAGTTGTGGCGCCCAGGCTTAGTTCCTCTGCAGCATGTGGGATCTTCCCGGGCCAGGGATCAAACCCGAGTCCCCTGCATTGGCAGGCAGATTCTTATCCACTGGGGCACCGGGGAAGTCCTGAAACTTCCTTCTTCCCTCACTCGCCTTGCAGAGATGTGAGGCTTGGCAGTGGGGTGATCCCAAAGAGTCAGCACCCCTCTCTCTACAGAGTGGGAAGCGAGTTCAGAGGAGGCACATTCTCCCTGCAGGCTGCACAGCGCAAGAATCAGAATAATTGAATCGGCCTTGCTGTTTCCTTGGGAACGCTTGCCAGCTGGGGAAGGTGCAGGGAGGGGTAGGGGATTAAAGGGAGGGAGAAGCTAAGTCCTTGAGGGATATGCTCCCTGCCCTCTTTCCTACTGTTAGCACTTGGAGTTTGTGCAGACTTTAGATGAGCGTAGAGTGAGCTACTTTTCTCCAGGTCCTGACTGGGTTCCCTAGCATGGCTACCTTCTCTCATGACTGGTACCTTGGGGAGCAACGCTGTCTTCCCAACTGGCCAGAAGATGGCACCGTTGATTTCAGGGCTTCCTCAATGGGCTCCCCATCCTCAAGATGACACATCTTGGGCTTTGCCATTGATACAGAACTCTCTAGCCTACTGGCTTCAAGTTCAGTCCTCACGGCTCCACTTGGATTTGTCCCCACCCCTTCTGCTAAGGATTGGTCCCTGAAGACAATGCTTCAGTGCTCCCTTTCCTATTGGCCAGGAATAGAATCATTCCCTTTCCTATTGGCCAAGAATAGAATCATTTCCATTAGATGTTGCTGTGGAAGCTAGTCTTTTCCGGCTGATCCCTTAGAGACAATAATGTCTTCCCACATGCTCACCGGTTCCCCTTGGGTGTGAGTATATCCACGAGAACCCGGCTCCTTTCTCCTGTGTTTTGTAACTAGACGATCTCTTCCAGATTGGCCAGGAATTGTTGTTGTTACTGTTCAGTCGCTCAGCCATGTCCCACTCTTTGCGACCCCATGGACTGCAGCATGTCAGGCTCCCCTGTCCTTCACTATCTCCCAGAGTTTGCTCAAACTCATGTGTACTGAGTCGGTGATGCCATCCAACCATCTCATCCTCTATCATCCCCTTCTCCTGATGTCAGTCTTTCCCAGCATCAGGGTCTTTTCCAGTGAGTCAGCTCTTCGCATCAGGTGGCCAAAGTATGGAGGAGCTCAGTCTCCCCGATGCAATTGCTACTCTCTGCTCTCTGGATTGGACCCTCCAGAGAGCATTCTCTTCCTGCGTTGATCACGATTTCCTCCATTGCCCTTAGACATCCTGTCTGTATCCCCACACGTGGAAGCCCCACCCCTCTCTCTCACCATTGTTCCCAGGATACAGTGATCTTATGCCCGGGGAACCAATCACGTGAGAGAGATGGTACAAATGCTGGTGTGTGTGTTTCCATTAGTTGCTCAGTCAGTCCGACTCTTTGTGATCCCGTGGGCTGAAGCCCCACCAGGCTCCTCTGTCCAGGGGATTCACCAGGCAAGCATGCTGGAGTGGGTAGCCATCCCCTTCTGGGATCTTCCAGACCCAGGAATTGAACCCAGGTCTCCCACATTGTGGGCAGATTCTTTACCATCTGAGTCACCAGGGAAGCCCATGAAATGCTGGTAACAGTTGAGCAACTTAGGTGAAAATCTTCTATTCTCCCCTTCTAGGGAGATTCTGGGGGCCCGCTGGTGTGCAATGGCGTTCTCCAGGGCATCACATCGTGGGGCTCAGACCCCTGTGGGCGGCCTGAGAAACCTGGTGTCTACAGCAAAGTCTGCCACTCCTTGGACTGGATTAAGAAGACCATAGGCAGCAGGGGCTGATCCCAAGACAAGCTCTAAACCTCCCTCAATAAACTCACAGCATCAGCCTGGCTCCCTGCCTGTCTGTGCTTTGGCCTTCCTGGGAGGGGTGGAGGGGCAGAGGGTCTGCACCCCGGAGATGGAGAGATCAGAATTCCCATGGTCATTCTGCCCATCACCACTGTCCAAAATTTTTCCCCTCCCCCCTGCCCTTTTTTTTTTTTTTTTTTTCTGGGAGGACTTGGAGAAATGGGAGATTAGTTTCAGAGGAGAGAGAAGATGTAAGGATTTTCAGATGTCCAATGGACTGGCCTGAAAAAGACCATTAAAAGAGTTTCTGTTCGGTTTTTCTGAGCAGCTAAACTTACTAAGCTCTGGGGGGAGATGCTGTTGTTGTTCAGTCATTCAGTCTTGCCTGACTCTTTGCGACCCCGTGGAGAGCAGTATGCCATGCTCCCCTTTCTTTTTCTGTCTCCTGGAGTTTGCTCAAATTCATGTCCAGTGAGTCGGTGATGCCATCCAACCATCTCATCCTCTGTCATCCCCTTCTCTTGTCCCCAGTCTTTCCCAGCATCAGGGTCTTTTCCAGTGAGTCAGCTCTTCCCATAAGGAGGCCAAAGTACTGGAGCGCCAGTCCTTCCAATGAATATTCAGGACTGATCTCCTTTAGGATTGACTGGTTTGATCTCCTTGCAGTCCAAGGGACTGTCAAGAGTCTTCTCCCACACCACAGCTTGAAAGCATCAATTCTTTGGTGCTCAGCCTTCTTTAGGGTCCACCTCTCACATCTGTACATGACTACTGGAAAAACCATAGCTCTGACTATGGGGAGATTTATCCTTATAAACTGTGAGATATGCAAAGTAGGGTCCAGGAAATATATGAATAGCTAACATATGCCCCCATGAGCATCCATGAGACTGAGGCAGCACAAAAGCTGGAAGGACCTATTTATGTCAAGGAGCTTTTGCATACAGTGGCTGAGCCGCAATGCAAACTGGCTGTATGCATAAAGGGGGGTTGGCTGGTTTAGGCGCTTAGGAGGGCCTTGGAGATGATTCACAGTATTAGAGGAAGTGACACGGGTATCAGAGTCTCAAGTACCTGAGTCGACGTGTGTGTCTATGTGCTCAGTCACATCCGACTCTTTGTGACCCCATGAACTGTAACACCACCAGCCTCCTCCGTCCATGGAATTATCCATGGCAAGAATACTGGAGTGGGCTATTATTTCCTACTCCAGGATATCTTTCCAACGTAGGGTTCGAACCCACGTCTTTTTCGTCTCCTGCATTGGCAGGTTGGTTCTTTACTGCCAGCGCCACCTGGGAAGCCCACCTGAATTGGTGAGTTAAGTCAACCATCTCTCTGTCTCTCTGTGACGATTTCTCTGTCTCTCTCCCTGCTGTCTCTGTCTCTGTTTCTCTCTCTCACATGTGTGGACTGTTTCTCATCTCGGCTCATCTCTTTTCTTCTCCCGTGGATCTCGTTTCAGCCTCTGTAGACAAATGTCTTCACACTCACGGAACATAGTAGCCTCAGACAGCCCCAGTTCAGCAAACCCAGCAGAAACAAAGATCTGTTTTCTTCCAGCATCTTAATATGAATCCCAGGGAAGAACTCTGATTGGTCCAGCTTGAGCTGAGCCCACCCAATGGATCGATCATTATTTCTAGGGAGGAAACCATGATCTTGACTTAACTGGGCCATGTGTCTATACCAATGGGTGGGAGGGTTTTGGAAAACTAGGATTGACGGTTTCACCAGAACTATATGCATGGGGGGGCAGCTTTCCAAAAGAAGTGGGGGCTGATGTTGAAAAAAGCGGGGAAGAGAATCCCGGAATTCAGAAACAATGGGCTTTCAGAACCTAAGAAGCTGAATCAGAAAGTTCCAGGATGACAATGTCCGGGATGCCTTAGGGCAAGGCACAGCTTCAGGACAGCAAGGTTCCAGTGCTCACGTGCGACGGTGAGCCGGACGATGAGTCCTCAGGCAGAAGGCCAGGACCTGAGTCTCAGGACAAGGGGAGTATGGAACTGGGTGTCTGGGTGGGACTGAAGAGCAGGACTAAGTACAAAGGGCACGCACAAGAGGGCTGGGATTTGGGGCTCTGGCCAATGTGGGGACGAGCATCGTGAATAAGTCCATGGGTTTCCCAGTTCATTTTGAGCCAACAGAGGTTCTGAGCATAGATGATGGTGTCCCAGGGAAATTTCCTTCTCAGACTGGGTCTGTGTGATGGTGATGGGTGCATGTGTGCTAAGTCGCTCAGTCGTGTCCGACTCTTTTCGACTCCCTGAACTGTAGCCCACCAGGCTCCTCTGTCCACGGGATTCTCCAGGTAAGAGTACCGGAGCGGGTTGCCACGCCCTCCTCCAGGGGACCTTCCCGACCCAGGGATCAAGCCTGTCTCTTCCGTCTCCTGCGTCAGCAGGCGGGTTCTTTACCACTAGCACCACCTAGGATACCTTGGGCAATCCTCAGCATTCCAATTCTGACCCTTCTGACTCCTTAGCTATTGCTTTCCCACAAGGATTCTAACTTATTTTTTCCTTTGGCAGCACCTCATGGCATGTAGAGCTTCCTCAACTGGGGATCAAACCCACACCCCTGGCAGTGGAAGGGCAGAGTCTTAACCAGTGCACCACCAGGGAGGCCTCAGTTCTAACTTCTTTCTTTAATATTTATTTGTTTGGTGGTGCTGGGTCTTCATTGCTGCACAGACTTCTCTCCAGTGGCGGCCAGCGGGGGCTCCTCTCCAGGCGCGGTGCGCAGGCCTCTCACCGCAGTGACTTCTCTCGTTGTGGAGCACAGGCTCTCGGCTCGAGGGCTTCAGTCGGTGTGGCCCTTGGGCTGTAGAGGCCGGGCTTGGTAGTCGTGCGCGTGGGCTTAGTTGCCACACGGTATGTGGGATCTTCAGGGATCGAACCCCTGTCTCCCGTATTGGCAGGCGGATTCTTCACCACCGAGCCACCAGGGAAGCCCTCTAACTTCTTCTAAACCTCCCTTTTCTCATCTATAAAGTGGGGAAGACAGTCCTCGCTTGGACCCATGAGAGGAACAGAGATGAGGTTCACAAGGCACCTAACACAGCACATAGTAGGTGCACAAGAAGTAGACGCTGCTTCTTTCCTGGGAGGATGGGGCAAGGCAGCACACAAAAACTCAGGGCTCGGTCCCTGGCCCGGGGAGATTCCACAAGCCGAGGGCAACTCCCACGACCTCTGAGCCCGCTCTCTAGCGTCTATGAGCCACAACTACTGAAGCCCAGGCGCCTAGAACCTGTGCTCCACAACAACAAGCCTTTAGTATCTGTATCTTCTACCATCAGATACCACGCTCCAAGCTTGGTCAGAATTCAAAGTGAAATCTGTGTGTTGCCTTTTAACATGTCTATAATGTGACCATATCCTTCATCAGTGCTAGAGGTGAAGAAGAAGGTGGACTACCACCTTTTAACATGCTTACTTGTCCTGTTTCCCATACAACATTTTAGAATATGAGTTAGGTGAGATTTATTTATAATAAAGTAATTGCATTATTAAGAAACAAAAAACAAGACTGGTGTTAAGAATTGTGTCAAAGTAAGGATTGTGCACGAAGTCCCTGGATTTCTCTTCTGCCTCCCCAGCATTCTGTGAAAAAGAGTGAGGTCTTTTCCACTCTCTCTTGAGCACTTCATCATATCCGACCGTGTCTTCTCAGTGAATGGCAGTCCCATCCATCAAGCAAGAGACTTTGAAGCCTTAACATCTGTCTCCCTCTCCCCAGCTTCCATTTAATCCATTGCCAAGACCTGTTGATTCCTCTACATGCGCCTTGAATCTCTCCACTTATTACCATCCCCACCTCCCAGATGGCTTATATCCAAGTCATCATCATCTTTCCTTGGAACAATCATAGTTTTCTCATGTCTCCACACCCCTTATAATCCATCCTTCATATAGCAGCCAGAGTGATTTGGAAAGTACAAATCCTGTTACATCACTCCATCCCTCTGCTTGACCATCTGCGGTATTTTGGCTTGGTCCACCGGCCACTTCTCTCCCCAGTCCCAGGAAGGCTGCCATGCTTCCAAAACTTACATCCAGAGGGAGTACTATCTAGAAGAAAGAAAAGAGAATTCTGCCAGTGTCTCTTTTTGAAAGTGAGAAAGATCCAGGGGTCTCCTCCTCACTCCTCATTGGCCAGACCTGCATCACATGTTCATTTCTAAACCAGTCCCTGGTGGGTAGGATATGGTTCTCCTGCTCGGTGCGGTAAACTTGATAGTCATGATGAGGATAAAGCAAACAAAATTGGAGTTCTGATAGAAAGGCAAAAGGAACAAATGCTTAAGCAGGCAATAGTAATGTCTATTGTGGGACAAACCTAGAGTTTGGTTAGGGGTCAGAATTGAGGTGAGATTTAGGCTCAGGGTTGAGGACCAGATCACATTTTGGGGGTCTGATTTAGAATCTGGGGTCAATTCCACTTTTAGGAACTGGCCTTCAGGTATAATGGTTCCCATCTTACTCAAGGTAAGTGCCAAAGTCCTACACTGATTTTCAAGGTCCTATGTCATCCGAGTCCTGTTACCTCATCACCTTGTCACCTGCCCTGTGCTGCTGCTCATTCAGCTCCAGTCAAAGGGCTCCCCTGGACTTCTCTTGTGGCGCAGTGGATAAGAGTCCGCCTTTCAATGCAAGGGACATGGGTTCGATCCCTGGTCAGGGAAGGTTCCACCTGCCTAGGAGTCCACAGCTTCTGAGCTCGCTCTGTAGAGCCCACGAGCCACCACTAGTGAAGCCCCCACGCCTAAAGCCTGCACTGCGCAGCAAGAGAAGCCACTGCAATGAGAAGCCGGAGCCCCGCAACAGAAAGCAGCCCCTGTCCACCGCAGCCAGAGAAGGCCCTTGCACAGCCACGGAGACCCAGCACAGACAAAAAGAAATAAATGGAAATTTCCAAAAGGGCTCCCCTGCTAGAACATTCTATCCATGCCTCTTGCCTAACTTAGCAGCCCATTTGCTCCACCTAGAACTCACCCCCTCCAAGGAGCCACATGGACCCATCCACCAACTCCTTTAAGATTTTGTTCAAATGTTATCTTCATGTGGAATCTTCCTAATAATACAACCAGTGGGGAAAACCAGTATCTCCCTGTCCCTCTTCCCTGCTTTTATTTTTCTCTTCAGTACTTAACCAACATCTCACAAACAAAGCATGTATTTTATACACTTATTTTTGTATTCACAGTCTCCACCCACTAGAACAAGAGCCTGTATGAAGGAATGCTGACCACAATGTCCCCAGGAGTCAGAATAATTTCTGGCACAAAACAGATGCTCAGTAAATATTTCTTGAATGAACATAATTAGCAAAGATGAATGTACAAGGAAGCGCAACCCAGCATTATTACAATTAAAACTATCCAAACATACTCTAATTTGAAACAGATTGCATAAATCATGATACAACTATAATATGGAATATTATTATGCAACCCTTAAGAAGGAAGGGGAACCCATCTAAACATACTAAGAGAAAAAATTCTTCAAGGTAATTTATAAAGAAAGAGGTGATAGTAAGTAGATAATGTTTAGTACAGACGCTTTTGTTATAAATACATAGTATAGAAATCTGGGTATAATATGAAAACACAGATGATACTGATAACAGTAAGCATTTATCCAGTCAAGAAAGAGTCTCTCTTTTTTTTTTTAATTCATGCCCTATATGAGGGTTAAATTAAAAAGAATCTGCCTGTAATTCAAGAGACTTGGGTTCGATCCCTGGGTCGGGAAGATCCCCTGGAGAAAGGAATGGCAACCCACCGAGTACCCTTGCCTGGAAAATCCCATGGACAGAGGAGCCTGGCGGGGCTACAGTCCATGGGGTGGCAAAGAGCCAGACACCACTGAGCCACTAACACTATATGAGGGTTGGGAATGGATTCAGTCAAAGACGACTGAGTTCCAGCCTGAACGAATTCTCCCAAACTGGTGAGAATTAGGGTGTAGGGTCTAGGGCATCTCCGAGAGGGGATGGGTGCAAGAAAATGGCCCCAGAGGAGGGCCCAGCCAGAGCCGATTTCCTGAGCCCTGCTGCCCCCTGAACTCCGCCCCCAGTCCTTGGGGCCGGAGCGTCTGGGTCCTCCCTCTGCAGCTGCACCCGGGATGCCCGCCCGAAGGCGCGGGGGTGAGAGGGTGGAGAGAGCCGATTGCAAGCGCCTGGGCTGCCGCAGGGGTTCGAGATAACCGCGAACGCGGGAGGGGGCGTCCCAGAGCCGGCCCCACCTGCACCCCAGGGCGCCGAGGGCGGGTGCAGGGGTGGACTCGGTATAAGACAGCCGCCGTGCGCCGGGCTGGAGACGCCCGGCTCCCAAGCGAGTCTGGCGCACGGGTCGGATCTGACCTCCCCGAGCTGAGAAGGGGCTTCATCTACGGTAGCGGGAGAGGGGGCGGATGAGGCTGGCTGGACCCCTGACTCCTGTTCCTGAGGGGAGGGGGCAGAGGGAAGCCTGGACGCCTGGTTCTGACGGTCGAGGGGCTGGAGGTCTGGAATTTGAGGTCTCATGGGAAAAGGAACTAGGAATACAGATTGGTGGATGGGGAGGGATGGGAGCCCAGATTCCTGGGTCCCCAGGGGAAGGGCGTCTGGGGGCCTGGAGTCCTGGGTCAGAGGGAGGAGGGGCTGGGGGTGCGGACTCCTGGGTCAGAGGGAGGAGGGGCTGGGGGCCAGGACTCCTGCTTCCCCAACTCTGTCCTCAGTCGCATCAGAAAAGACACCTCCCTGCCTGGCAGCCCCTGAGAGGCTCAGAGGGGTCACCATGACGACACCCTTGCTGATCCTGCTGCTCACCTTCGCCCTGGGATCTGCTGCACAGGAAGGTGGGGACCAGCCCGGGAGTGGGGGTGGGGGCTGCGCTCACCCCCGACCTCCCATCTTCAGCCACGTTGACCCTCTTCAGGGGCTCCTCTCTGGGCTGTGCCTGCTCAGGGCCTCCCCTGGCTCCAGCAGCTTCCTCCTTTGGAAGACAAGACTCCTCTGCCTTCTGCCTCCTTCCTTCCTGCTTCCTTCTGCCTCCCAGAGTCTCTGTGCCCCCCAGACCCTGTCTCCCGCACGCAGCGTCTCTCCCTTCAGCTTTGGCAGTGGCCCCCCAAGACGAGATGCTCCTCCTGGGTTTCTGAGCGGGCTGTCTCTGTCTCCGTCTCCATCTCCTGCTCTTTCTGCACTGTTCTCCTTTTCTGCCTAGCTCCTTGTCTGTCTGTCTGTCTCCATCTGTCTCCAAATCCCTTAGCAGCTGACTCAGTCTTCCTCTGAGGCTTGCTGCCCACTTGTTCCTCCATGTCTCTGTCCAGACCAGGGCGACAAGAGTGGGGAGAAGATTATTGATGGAGTCCCATGTCCCAGAGGCTCCCAGCCCTGGCAAGTGGCCCTGCTCAAGGGCAGTCAGCTCCACTGCGGAGGCATGCTGCTCAACGAGAAGTGGGTGCTCACCGCTGCACACTGCATGATGAAGTACGTGCGAGCACTTCCAGCCCTTCCTCTGGGTCCCCATCCCCCTCTCCGTGGTCCCCGTCCCCCTCTGTCTCTGGTCCCCGTCCCCCTCTCTGGGCCCCTGCCCCCGTCTCACTCCCGGCGTCTCTCTGAGCACTGCCGCCTCCTGCAGTGAGTACGCCATACACATGGGCAGTGATCGGCTGGTGGGTGGCCAGAAGATCAAGGCCACACGGTCCTTCCGCCACCCGGGATACTCCACACAGACCCACGCCAACGACATCATGCTGGTGAAGCTGAATGGCCGGGCCAAGCTGTCGTCCAGTGTGAAGAAAGTCAACCTGCCTTCCCGCTGCGATCCCCCCGGGACCATGTGCACCGTTTCCGGCTGGGGCACCACCACCAGTCCTGATGGTGAGGCTGCCGGGGAGACCCAGGGGCCCCAGACCCTGACCCTTCCTCCCCCAGACCCAGGAGACCAGGAGTCAGCCCCTTTTTCATAATCTGAATGTGGAGTCCCTCCCCCCACCACTCCTCCCCTCGTCCTTCAGGGTCCAGAATCCTGGACTCCCATCCTCTCCCCATCCAGACCCCAGACCTCTGACTGGCACCCCTCCCCATCCCTCAGTGACCTTTCCAGCGCAGCTTATGTGCACAGACGTCAAGCTCATCTCCCCACAAGACTGCAGGAAGGTTTACAAGGACTTGCTGGGAGACTCCATGCTCTGCGCTGGCATCCCCAACTCCAGCACCAATGCCTGCAACGTGAGACCCCCCTCCTCCCCCGCCCCGGGTCCCTGGCTGCTTCGTCTGAGCACAGAGCCCCCGTTGTCCCCCTTCACCCAGAATCTCTGCACGTGACCTTGGTGCGGGGCCTTCTCCATTACCCCTGCACTCCCCGCCCCAGGCTCAGCTTTCCTAGCTCTCACCACCCCCTTCTCTGCTCAGGTCAGTAGTGGGAGCCCACTGCGGGCTGATGTGACCCTGAGGATGAAGCAGAAAAATGAACAGGAGGGTCTGGGGATGGGGAACCTGTGGGCCAAAGGGTAGGCATGTGTGGCCTTGGCTTCAAACACAAACTGTATTTATTTTTAAATTGACATCTTTGTTGAGTATCGCAACCCATGAACACAGCGGTGGTGGTTTAGTCATTCAGTCGTGTCTGACTCTTTGCAGCTCCATGGACTGTAACCCACCAGGCTCCTCTGTCCATGGGATTCTCCAGGCAAGAACACTGGAGTGGGTTGCCATTTTCTTGTCAAAGGGATCTTCCTGACCCAGGGATCAAACCTAGGTGTCCTGCATTGCAGGCAGATTCTTTACTGACTGAGTCACCCGTGAAGCCCCCAAACACAAACTTTACAGGGGAAGAGGCGCCCAAAACTCAGGAATCGAGATAAATCACTTTCTAATGCAATATTTTGTCAATTCATGCAAGAGTCCACGATGAACAAAATATCGGAATTTTCAATAAAGAGGCCTCAGTCTTACTGAATTTCTCATCTACCTCAGGCTTCAGTGAGTCTCAGCACAGCCTGGTACCTGACCCTTTATCTGAAATTGGGATACAGTGTTCATCATGAACTTTTTCATATTAATTTCAGTTTTTAAGGTATTGCATTGAAATAGTATTTATTGCAATTACTGAGATCGGGTGCTTGAAGTTAAGGTCTCGCTCCCCTCCCTTGGGACCCAGTCTTAAGCCAAGAATTCTCTCTCCCTTCTTCTTTGTACCCCCCTCTCCGTGATAGCTCAGTTGGTAAAGAATCCACCTACAATGCAGGAGACCCTAGTTCGATCCCTGGGTTGGGAAAATCCCCTGGAGAAAGGATAGGCTACCCACTCCAGTATTCTTGGGCTTCCCTAGTGGCTCAGCTGGTAAAGAATCTGCCTGCAGAGTGGGAGACCTAGATTCGATCCCTGGGTTGGGAAGATCCCCTGGAGAAGGAAAGGCTACCCACTCCAGTACCTGGCCTGGAGAATTCCATGGACTGTATAGTCCACGGGGTCACAAAGAGTCAGACGTGACTGAGTGACCTTTGCTTTCACTCTGTCTCTGAACACCATCTTCCCACATCTCCCTTTTCACTGAATTTCATTTCATTCTTTCCATCTGTGTTGCCCCCTCCACTCCCGCTGGCAACCTCTTCTTCATCCTTTGCTATACTTCTCTTCCTTTTTTTTTTTTCTCTTCATTGTCCCGCAGCATGTGGGATCTTAGTTCCCTGAGCTCCCATGTCCCCCCACACTGGAAAGTGGATTCTTAGCCACTTGACCACCACGGAGGTCCCCTCCGTTCCTTTTCTCTGTGACTCTTTGCCTTTCCTTGTCTCGCTCCCCATACCTCCCTGCCCCCACTGCTTTGCCTCTCACCGGCACCCTCAGCTGTCAGGAATGGGGGCACCGTATGTGTGAGGGGTGGGGTGATGGGACAGGAATGTGTGTCCCAAAGAGTAAGGCATCCTGTTCCTCCCCTAGTGACGGCCAGCTTCTTGAATGTGAGAGTCGTCCTGTGACACAGGGTCCCACACTCGGGAGCGTCCCACGCTTGGTTTAACATATTCCTGTTGCTGTTTTGAAATTTTTAATACTTTTTGAGCTATGGAGCCCACATTTTCTTTCTCTTTTTTTGGCAATGCCAAATCACTTGGGAGATCTTAGCTCTCTCACCAGAGCTCAAACCCAGGCCGCGGCAGTGAAAGTGCCAAGTCCTAACCAATGGACCGCCAGGGAATTCTTTGCATTTCCATTTGGCATTGGGCCTTGTGAATTATGTCATCAGTTTGGCCCCTGGGTTCCAGGGCCACCCCATCCCCCTTTGGCACATCTATCCATCCCCTGGAGACATTACACTTTCCGCCCTTGGCTTGGTGCCAGAATCCCGAAAGATACGGAAGAAATGGGGCTTTGACTGCCAGAAGCCCCGCCCTTTCCCTGTGATTGGTCCCATGGGCTGGGGCTCAAGCCAATGTCTTTAGAGAACGTGGTTTCTCTTCTCCTCGATGGCCATAATTTCTGCTCTTCCATTGGTCCCCAGAAACAATGAATCTCTCCCCGTTAGTTAGTCGTGGTGGCAATCCAGGGTCCGCCTGACAAAGACTGACACCTGAGGCGGGGGCAGGATCTTCCCTCTGAAGCTGAAGCTAATTTGCTTTATCCCTTCCAGGGTGATTCAGGGGGACCACTCATGTGCAAAGGTACCTTGCAAGGCGTGGTGTCCTGGGGCAGTTTCCCTTGCGGCCAACCCAACGACCCAGGTGTCTATACCCAAGTCTGCAAGTATGTCGACTGGATAAAAGAGACCATGAGAAGATATCGCTAATCTCTCCACTCCCATCTCTCCATCCCTACGCTCTGGAACAGGAAATTGACAGAAATAAGGACCTCAGTGACCGACAGTCCTACTTGGCTTTATCTTTCCTGAGAGGCATGTCAAAACCTCAACAATATGTGTGTAAGCCAATCAAATCAGTAAGGACCTAAAAACCAAACAAATACAAAAATCTTGATGTTGGTAAGGATGCAATGAGACCAGCCCTCTCTGCCACTGAAACTGTAAATTCGTACAGTTTTTACAGAAGGTGATTTGGCAGTACTGATTTGAGTGGGGACGTTTGTTTTGTCCTCCACCTTTGACTAGTAATTCTAGTTGTCTACTTTAAAAAAAAAAAATGCAAAACGCGGACAAAGTTTGAATTTATCACAATGTTATTTTTCATAACAAAATAGTGGAAACACAGAAGGTGTCTAGAAACAGTGGACTGTTCAAACAGTAGGCTGGTTTGAGGCAAAGATATTCTGAAGCTGTTAAGGATAATAATTACACAGAATTCTTAGTATCATGTGAGCATGTTTATGCAGTGTGATGTTAAATGAAGGAAGGAATATACAGAAATATGTGTATGTGGTTCTCACTGTGTAAAATGAAAATATTCACAAAATAAAAGCCTGAAAGGACGTGTACCAGCCTGCATACGGTGGTAGTCACGGGACGCCTGCTTCCTTCCACTTACTTTTCTGAGGGTGTGCACTTCAATAGCCTGGAAAACAAAGGTGGAGAAGCTCTGGAGCTCCAAAGTGGAGGAGAAGTCACCCTGAAGAGAGGGAGATGGGAAAGAAAACTATATCTGATGTTTGGCCCCTTGTCCTGCCTCCATGCCCAGTGGCATATTTTTTCCATTTTCCAGGTCTCAGTTTTCCTCATCTGTAAAATGGGAGAGAGAAAGAATAATAAGGTAGAGAGAGTAAAAGGGCAGCATTAGAGAATATGCCACTTCATCAGGGTGTAGAGGGATGTGAAAGTGTTTCTAGGCATTCCACAGGTAATGTATTAGGAGTACAAGGTGGAAGCAGAAGGCTGGCAGGAAGACAGGACCCCTGGGTCACGCAAGGGGCTGTGTGACCGAAAGTGAACACGCAGCCTCCAGGGTGTCAGGGGAGATGCGGGGCTGGGAACCCGGTAGGTGGGCTCCTATCCTCAAGAAGAGGCCTCACAAAGGGAGGAGGGAGAAGCCCCAGTGACTCAGCCTGGCCACACCCCTGCTGCTGCCATCAGAGGCTCCCCGGGGGAGTCACACATCAGAAGCTGCTGACAAAGGGATCCTCTCCTGCCAGTCTTTCCAGTTGCTCCTCCAGAACTCCCTCCCAGTCAGCATTCTCCTCTTGTGGAAGCTCCATCCACTTTCCTTCTCTCCTCACCTCCCACTCTCCCACCCCTCCGCGTACTGCAGGAGTTCCACTGTCCCTGCAGAATGTCTTAACTTCCTCTGGCGTTCCAGCGCAAAGCCCCCTCCTCCCTCAGACCAGAGTTCAGACACCCAATCTCTTCCTGCCTCTGAATCTGTGTCAAGTTTCAGTTCAGTTCGGTTCAGTCGCTCAGTCGTGTCCGACTCTGTGTGACCCCATGGACTGCAGCACGCCAGGCCTCCCTGTCCATCACCAACTCCCAGAGTTTACTCAAACTCATGTCCGTTGAGTCGGTGATGCCATCCAACCATCTCATCCTCTGTCGTCCCCTTCTCCTCCTGCCTTCAGTCTTTCCCGGCATCACAGTCTTTTCAAATGAGTCAGCTCTTCAAATCGGGTGGCCAACATATTGGAGCTTCACCTTCAGCATCAGTCCTTCCAATGAATATTCAGCACTGATTTCCTTTAGGATGGACTGGTTGCATCTCCTGGCAGTCCAAGGGACTCTCAAGACTCTTCTCCAACAGTTGGACCACAGTTCAAAAGCATCAATTCTTCAGCACTCAGCTTTCTTTATAGTCCAACTCTCACATCCATACATGACTACTGGAAAAACCATAGCCTTAACTAGACAAACCTTTGCTGGCAAAGTAATGTCTCCAGGTTGGTCATAGCTTTCCTTCCAAGGAGTAAGCGTCTTTTAATTTCATGGCTGCAGTCACCATCTGCAGTGATTTTGGAGCCCAAAAAATTAAGTCAGCCACTGTTTCCATTGTTTCCCATCTATTTGCCACGATGTGATGAGACCAGATGCCATGATCTTCGTTTTCTGAATGTTGAGCTTTAAGCCAACTTTTTCACTCTCCTCTTTCATCAAGAGGCTCTTTAGTTCTTCACTTTCTGCCATAAGGGCGGTGTCATCTGCATATCTGAGGTTATTGATATTTCTTCCGGCAATCTTGATTCCAGCTTGTGCTTCATCCAGCCCAGCGTTTCTCATGATGTACTCTGCATATAAATTAAACAAGCAGGGTGACAATATACAGCCTTGACGTACTCCTTTTCTTATTTGGAACCAGTCTGTTGTTCCATGTCCCGTTCTAACTGTTGCTTCCTGACCTGCATACAGATTTCTCAAGAGGCAGTCAGGTGGTTTGGTATTCCCATCTCTTTCAGAATTTTCCACAGTTTATTGTGATCCACACAGTCAAAGGCTTTGGCATAGTCAATAAGGCAGAAATAGATGCTCTTCTGGAACTCTCTTGCTTTTTCGATGATCCAGCAGATGTTGGCAATATGAGCTCTGGTTCCTCTGCCTTTTCCAGAACCAGCTTGAACATCTGGAATTTCGCAGTTTACGTATGGTTGAAGCCTGGCTTGGAGAATTTTGAGCATTACTTTGCTAGCATGTGAGATGAGTGCAATTGTGTGGGAGTTTGAGCATTCATTGGCATTGCCTTTCTTTGGGACTAGAATGAAAACTGACCTTTTCCAGTCCTGTGGCCACTGCTGAGTTTTCCAAATTTGCTCACATTCCAAATTTACTGGTACATATAAGTGTCAAGTTTAAGGAATGTCAAAAGGCTTTGAGGGACTTTCCTTGGTGGGCCAGTGGTTAAGAATCTGCACTTCGACTGCAGGAAGCAAAGGTTCAATCCCTGATCAGGGAACTAAGATCTCCCATGCCATGCAAACAGAGTATTTGGCCACTACCTTTGTGAAGCCCCATCAACATCCCCTCTCTCTAAATCCATATTCAATCTAAACATTTTTAAAAGAACAAAACATTGCAGTTTCACTAGGTCAGCCTGGGGATAGTTGACTATGCCTCTAGGTGGATCTTTATGCAAATCTGAAGGTGGGTTGTTTCGCAATGACTTGAGAGTTCTCTCTTGTTGAATTTTTTTTAAAAAACAACTCCTTTTTTCTCTGGGCAGACAGTACACTGTATTCATTAAAGACACTGACTCTAGAAATGGCTTTTCAATGCCAATCCCAATTCTGGCAGTTGTGAGCTATTTGCCTTTGAGTGCATCACTTCCCCACCTTTGTTCTTTCGTCCTTTTTTGTTTGTTTGTTTGTTTGTTGAAGTAGAATAAATCAAGTTTGTTGCTTCTTGGAACGGAGGAAACTGCACACAATGGGAATCATGATATCTCAGTAAAGGGACGTTCAGAAGAATTTATTATAAGATTTGGTGTTTCCACGAAGGGTTTACAGAAGTAGTTGTTGTTTCTGTTTTTGTTTTTTTCTGGTATTGTGCTTTTTTTAAAAAATTAATTTATTTTTAGTTGAATGATAATTGCTTTACAGTACTGTGTTGGTTTCTGCCGTGCATAAACATAAATCAGCCATAGATATACGTATGTCCCCTCCTTCTCAAATTCCTTCATCCTTTTTTTTTTTTTTTAATTTTTCTTTAAATTTTTAGCCACACCCCCCAGTGTGTGGGACCTTAGCTCTCTGACCAGGAGTTGAACCCACATTGGGTGGGCAAAGTCTTAACCACTGGACCACCAGGGAAGTCCCCTGTTCACCCCAGAAATGAGGGAAAGAGCATCTGTTTCCCATGGCTGTTACAAAGCATAAATTTAATATTCAGAAAGTGCATGAACAGTGTCTGACATAGAGTCAGCCTGCAGTGAGGGTTGATTTTTACAGTTTGTGACTTCTGGCCCTTCTTCTTGCTTCTGCTTTCATAAAGGTTTCTAATTAAACATTCTCTTTTTTTCAAATGTTTTTTTGTAACATGGACTATTTTTAAAGTCTTTTCTTGAATTCGTCACAATATTACTTCTGCTTTATGTTTTTGGTTTTTTGATCCCAAGGCATGAGGGATCTCAGCTCCCTGACCAGGAACTGAGCCCTAACCCCCTGAACTGGAAGGTGGCATCGTAACCACTGGGCCACCAGGGAAGTCCCAAACATTTTCTTCATTGAAGACTTTTGCAGAGGATGAGCATGCATGGCATCTGGGGATGGCAGAACCATGAAGGCCACTGGCAAATGCCTAGAGGTGGGCACTTCACTCTCTCTGTTAGAGCTTCTTCCACTCCCCACTGAGGACCACCTCCCTCCTTTCCTAAGGGGCTCTCTGCAGCTCCTCAAAAATCCGCCCATCCCATGGAGTAGTAAAGGGGATCCAGAGGTGGCACCCAAGAGATGGGCCGTGTCCACGGCCATGTTGGAGGTTGAGTTGCAGTTCGGGCTCCATCGTTTTCTGGGTGTTGGAGGTTGAGCAACTAAATTCCCTTCTCTGAGCCTCAGTTTTCTTTTCTGTAAAACAGGAGTGGGTGTAATGAAATCATTTAATCACTTGGTCAACATTTCCTAAGGCTTCCTCTGGGCCAAGTCCTGTGCTGGTACTTGGGACACAGGGATGAGTCAGCCCTAGGGTCTGCCCTCAAGGAGCTCAGGGTCCAAGTGTGGGAGATGGACCCAGATGGTGATAGGAAGGAGCCACCTGCTCTAGGAGCTCCGATGAGAGTGACTAACCCACCTGCAAGGGGCTGGAAGTTGGGTGGTGTTCAGGGACGCCTTCCTGAAGGAGATGATGATGAAGCAATGGCAAGTTGTTGCCAGGAGGAGGTGGGAAGAGCATTGTGGGAGAAGGGAATAGCATAAGCGAAGGCTTAGAGGCTGGAAGACATGTAATGAATGGTTCAGGGAAACTGCCAGTCTCCATGGCTGCAGCCCTAGAAGACAAGTGGAGCGGAGCTGCTCCAGGCAATAAGGCAGCCACTCACCTCGGTGTCTCCAGACTCGTGAAATGTGGCAAGTTCCAATTGAGGGGTGCTGTAAGCATAAAGGGGGCATCCCTGGTGGCTCAAAGGGTAAAGAATCCACCTGCCAATACAGGAGACCCGGGTTTGATCCCTGAGTCAGGAAGATCCCCTGGAGGAGGACATAGCAACCCATTCCAGGGTTCTTGCCTGGAGAATCCCGTGGACAGAGAAGCCTGGCGGGCTACGGTCCATGGGGTCGCAAAGAGTCAGACATGACTGAAGCAACTTAGCATGCACATATGTGTAAAAGACACGTGGGATTCAAACACTTACTACGCAAAAAATAAGAAAGCAAACCGCCTCCTTAAAATCGTATTTAGATGTCACATTGAAATGATATTGTTTTGGATGCATTGAGCTAAATGAGATATTAAAATGAATATTTTACTTAAAAAAAATTGTGGTGGCTGCTAGAAAATTTAAAAGTGCATGTGTCCCTGGCATTATATTCCTATTGGCCAAAGCTGCCCTGAATGCTAAAGGGCTGGGACTTTTGTCCTGGTGATGCTGAGGGACCCAGGCCAGGGGTGCGAGCAGGACAGAGGCAAGGTCAGCTCTGGACACAGGGAGATGCCTCTGAGGTCACGTGAAGGATACAGAGAAAGGAAAGAATTAGCGATAATGGTCCAGATGGGAGAGGAGCAGGTTTGACCTGGGACCAGGGACATGGGGATGGAGAGAGGGGATCACACAGAGAGAGGAGGTGGGGGGACAGTGCTTGGGGATCAGTGGCTGTGAATGGTCCAGCCTATTTGGGAGGATGGGGGGTCCTCAGAAGAAGATGCTGAGTTCAGTGGGGAGGTGAGTGAGAAGGGCTGGGGGAGGCTGGGGGAGGCTGCGGGGGGTGGGGGGGGGAGGAGCTTCCCTGGAGAGTGTGCCTGCTTGCTCCGTTGCTTTCCACCCTGTCCGACTCTTTGCGACCCTATGGACCACAGCTCTCCAGGCTCCTCTGTCCCTGGGATTCTCCAGGCAAGAGAGAGCATATCAAATGCCAAATCGGTTTTCATCCCAGAGGTGACGGGGCCTGAGCAAAGGTGGTGACAATTTGGTTTAATGCAAGAATTAAATGTTAACCTGTACTGCCAGGCCCACGCTGGTTGCTGAGGTAGACATTATTCATATCAGTTGGACTTACTACCCAATGACTTTCCCCAAAGCTTCCATTTTCCATCCCACCCTTCCCATCTGATCACCACACCCATTTCCCGCCACGTGGCCACACACACCCTCAGGGCTCCAGCTCATCACCAGTTAGTTGCTTCCCCACCTGGGCCAGATCCTTGAACTACCCGCATTCTCTTCCTGATCCCAAGTTCAAGTTCAAAGACACCTCTTCAAATCTTCCCTGGACGCCTCCATGGCTTCCTGAATCCCCATTACTTATCACGTTCCCACGTGGCTCCCCAATGTTCCTGCATCCCTGCCTATTTCCATGGCCCATGCTTACTTCCACAGACATGTGAATCAAGTCTTGAAGTCCCCCTGGGTCCCACTAGCTCCCCTGGGGCTCCCACCTCCAGGTTGCCACTTCTCCAGGAGTTAACACCCCTCTGTGCATACACACGCTTCTCCTGGCAACACAGGGGGGAAGCTAGGAGAGGTAAGAAGAGAGATTTAGCATGTCAGTGGAAACACAGAAAATCGAGGGGGAAAGACAGCGATACAGAGAAAAAGATAAAGAGCAAAGGATGCTGAGACACAAGCAGACAGAGAAAAAGAGATGGAGGCACCGCCACCACCGCCAGGGAGAGAGATGCACAGACAGAGACATGGAAGAGGGGGACCAGGAGGGTCAAGAGCCCTGGTATCCGGCCAGAGGTGGACGGACAATCAAAGCACAGTTGGAGAGGGACAAAGGGAAGTTATTGATGAAGCCGTCTGTCCGCCTGCCCGGAAGAAAGCTTGAGAAATGGAGGTGCTAGGAGCATGGCACAGGGTGCTGGGGGCGGACAAAGCCCGATTGTTCGAAGGCCCTTTCCGCGCAGCGCCTGGCTCTGCACCCCAGCCTGGGGCCAGGGTGGGGACCGGCTTGGTGACACACGCTCTCTTGCTGGTCGGCTTGCTCTGTCTTGCGGGGACACGGAGGCTCTTGAACACCCACAGAGGCGACTTAAGGGCAGGTGCGTGAATCACCCCAACCCCACTGAACCCTCGCCGCCTGGTGGCCCAAGCCCCGGGGCACTGATGGCCCGCAAGCCCCAGAGCGCTCACAGGAGCGGTGGGAGTTCTGGAGGCAGGGGGTACTGCGTGCTTGCCGGGGATGCAGGCCTTCTGGGGTCCTCCTACCCTGTCGTGCTAGAGGACCTAGAAGTCTAGGAACTGAGGACAAGCTCCTGCCCTTCCTGCCTTTAGATCCAGGTGTGCAGACTTCCAGCCCCTTTCTCCTTGGAGGTCCAGAATTCTCAGCCCCCAGCCCCTCCTTCCTCCACCCGGGAGTCGGGGAGTCGCCCCCCTGGTGCACTCAGGCCCCTGCACCCCCCTCCCTTGAACCCGGGATCAAGGGTTAGCAGGAGCAGCTCTGTGGGGGTGGGAGGAATGTGTGTGGGAGGCCCGGGGAAGGAGGAAAGGGCGGGGCGGTCTCCTGCTCCAGGGGCCCGGGGCGGCAGGGGTTAAAAGGAAGCATGAGAGCATCTGAGGACAGGACGGGCCTCTTCCAGGCAGGCCAGGGTGCTGGGGTGTCTGTCCGCCAGGCCCTGGGTGCCCTCATTTTCTGCTTTCAGCCCTCTATCTCTGCCTGCCTCTGCTTTCAGCGTGCCTTCTTTCTGCCCAGCTCCCTGCACTTCTGACTCTTTCTGTCTCCCTGTCCATCCATCCATTCGGGACACCTCCTGTCCCTGACCCCAACCCAAGAACCGGCCCATCCCACCCCTGGCCCCCCCGCAGCCGGCCCCAGCAGAAGCCCCAGGTGTGGAGGCGAGTGACAGGTAAGCTCAGAGCCAAGGGGAGAGGGAGAAACCCCAGGGCAAGGGAAGAGCGTCAGGGGCCCTCCGTCCTGTTTACTGAACTGGCGAACTAGAGCCAAGAGGAGAAACAGAATGAGTGTAGAAACATAAGGAGAAGGGCAGAGTGAAGGGCAGGTCCTGGGGCCTGCTGGCACCCGCCTTCGTGGGACCCTCAGATGGAAGGCGAGGGTTGGGAAGATAAGAAACAGGGAGGCTAAATGGGAAGGACGGAAGCCAAGGGTCAGAAGAGCATGGCCAGCTGGGAGGATGGGGAGGATGGGGAGGGAGGAGCCTGGGCGAACTCTGAGGCTGGGACTAATGCAGCATTTGGCTTCCCTTCTCAGGAGTGGCCGTGAAGATGCTGGTCATAGCACTGGTTCTGTTTGCTGCAGGTGGGCAAAAGGGCGGGGGGGTGAGGGAGTCAGTTTGGGCGGGGCCTGGGGGGTGGTTGATGGGGGAAGAGATGCCGGGGAGGGGGCTTAGAATGAGGAAGACATTGGGGAGTTTAAGTTAGGGATGAGGGATGCAGGTGGGGAAGGGGTAGGAAGTGGGCTTCAAGATGGGGAAGAGGTTGAGGTTGGTTTGGGACATGGGGAAATTGGTCGAAGGTGGGTTTAAAGATGGGCTTCCCAGGTGGCCGCTAGTGGTAGAGAACTTGCCTGCCAATGCAGGAGACATAAGAGACACAGCTTTGGTCCCTGGGTCAGGAAGACCCCCTGGAAGAGGGTGGGGCCATCCACTGCAGTATTCTTGCCTGGAGAATCCCAAGGACAGAGGAGCCTGGTGCGCTATAGTCCATGGGGTTGCAAAGAGTCAGACACAACTGAAGCGACTTAGCAGGCACGCACAGGTTTAAAGACAGGAAAGTTTAGGGATGGGTTTGGCTCTGGCGGTGGGGATGGAGATGAAGTTGATGATCAAGGCAGCAATGGGGTTCAGCTTGGGGGGCTGTTGCCGACACCTCCAGACTTCCCCTCTCACTCAGACCCTCCCTCAGCCCAAGCAGAGGAGCAGAACAAGGTGCTCCACGGTGGACCCTGTGAGCAGACGTCTCACCCCTACCAAGCTGCCCTCTACACGTCGGGCCACTTGCTCTGCGGAGGCGTCCTCATTCACCCGCTGTGGGTCCTCACCGCTGCCCACTGCAAAAAACCGTGAGTGTCCTCGCTGCCGCTAGGCCCTGCGGGGTTCTTGCAGAATTGCGTGACTCCCATGTCATGACGCTGTCTGATAACCAGGCTCAACTACTGCTGCTGCTGCTGCTAAGTTGCTTCAGTTGTGTCCGACCCTGTGCGACCCCATAGACGGCAGCTCAACTGGCCAGTATTTAATTGTACAGTATCCGTGCCAGGCAGTGTCTGGGGCCCTGGGGGTGGGGGGGGGGACAGAGCGGTGAGGAAAACAAGCAAAACTCCTGCTTTAATAAACCGACCTTCTAAATGGGGAAGGAGGACCTTACCGGGCCCTGTAGGGAGGGGTGGATTTAACTCCAAGTGCAGGGGGAAGCCGCCTAGGGTTTTCATCAGGGAAGCAGCAAGTTCTGGTTTACAGTTTTAGGAGCACCCTGGAAAGGGCTGCCCAGGTGGCACTAGTGGTAAAGAACCCGCCTGCCAGTGCAAGAGACGCAAGAGACACGGGTTCAATCCCTGGCTCAGAAACATGCCCTGGAGAAGGAAATGTAACCCGTTCGAGCATGCATTCCTGGAGAATCCCGTTGACGGAGGAGCCTGGTGGGCTACACAGTCCGTGGAGTCGTAAGAGTCAGACACGACTTGGCAACTAAACAACCACAGGCCCAGGACCAATCCTCAGGGCGCTAATAATCAGTAGTTAGAGGAACAACAGCCTCCATTTTTTTTCAGTGCTAACTATGGACCATGTGTCCAGTTAGGCACATGGAATCCCGCACAGTGAAAGAAAGAAATTGAAGTCGCTCAGTCGTGTCCGACTCTTTGCGACCCAGTGGACTGTAGCCTACCAGGCTTTTCCGTCCACGGAATTTTCCAGGCAAGAATACTGAAGTGGGTTGCCATTTCCTTCTCCAGGGGATCTTCCCGACCCAGGGATCAAACCCGGGTCTCCCGCATTGCAGGCAGACACTTTACCATCTAGGCCATCAAGGAAGCCCAGTAACAGACTTTTCAGACCCATTTTGCAGATGTAGAAGCTGAAGCTCAGAGAAGTAACAAGTGATAAACCAAGAGGTGTCGTGCCCCAGTGGCGTCACGGGGAGACCTGTCTCCCCCCTTGCAGGGTCGAGGACTCAAGGACCTCCAGGGTGGTCTCCCCCAAACACAGGGAAACCTGGCTTCACTCTCACCATCCTCATTCATTTATTCAGTGCACATTGACCAAGGGCAGCCACAAATGCGAGATTTGAGCTGGGCCATGGGGACCCAGCAAAGATGGAGCAAGCTACCCAGAGTCTCTGCCCTTCGGAACGCTGGAGCAGAAAGGCACCAGAAGACAGCTGTCGAATCCTTGGGGGAAGACAAAAAAGAAATATATAATCA
Organism: Capra hircus; assembly: GCF_001704415.2. Classification (NCBI taxonomy): domain Eukaryota; kingdom Metazoa; phylum Chordata; class Mammalia; order Artiodactyla; family Bovidae; genus Capra; species Capra hircus. Next base: position 58,048,229 of record NC_030825.1, on the reverse strand, counting down.
CAAATTACTCTAAGCCCAATGAAAGGGAAAAACAGGGGTGGCTCCATGAGAGAAAAGAACAGAAGTACCTGCTTTAGACTGAAGAGGGTATCAGGAAGGACTTTCTGATGAGATAAAATTTAAGCTGAGGCACAGAAAATGAACGAGAAAGGGGAACCAAATGAAGAAGCAGGCTGAGCATCCCGGGCGGAAGAAATGAAGGCCCAAAGACCCGAGGTGGCAACAGTCTGAAGAGAGTTCTAAGGAAAATGACCGGTTCACTGAGGGTCAGAGAATAGTGGGATTAGGCACGTGAGCTTTATTCCGAGGGTAATAGGGAACTATAGAAAGTTTCTGAGCAAGGGAGCAACGCTTTGATCCATTTCACAAATATTTTTTTCAATGTCTGTCATAGGCCAGACACTGGTCTAGGTGCTAAGGAGGATATATCTGACTAAAACAAAAATCTCATCTTTTAAAAAAATAATATATATGTTTTTTATTTTTGGCCGTACTGAGTCCTCATTGCTGCACAAGTGAGAGCTACTTTCTAGCTGCGGTGGGAAGGCTTCTCACTGCTATCGTTTCTCTTGTTGCAGAGCACAGGCTGTAGCGCGTGAGGGCTTCAGACGTTAGTTGTGGCTGTGGGCTCAGTAATTGTGGTGCATGGGCTTGGTCGCTCCGCAGTATGTAGGATCTTCCCAGACCAGGGATCGAACCTGTGTCCCACTGGCAGATGAATTCTTAACCACCGGACCACCAGGGAAGTCTGAATATTTGCCCTGTGATTGAGTCTCCAGGGAAGGCTGCACTGAGAAGGTGACATTTGAAGGAGGTGAGGGAGTGAGGCATGCAGGTATCTGGGAGAAAGAGTTGCTGGCAGGTGGAACAACCAGTGCAAAGGTCCTGGGGTGAGAGGATGACTATTGTGTCCAGGGAAAGGCCGGGAAGCCTGTGTGGGGCTGGAGCAGAAAGAGAAGGAGAGTGGGACACAGCTGACGGATAATGGGGACAGATTGTGCAGAACTTTATGGGCCACAGTGGGCATTTTGGCCTTTATTCTGAGCAAGACGGAAGTCATGGGAGGGTGCTGAGCGCAGGAAGTACACGGCTGGCTTGTATTGTTAAAATAGCCCTGGCTGCTTTGTGGAAGCCAGACTAGAGAGGACCAAAGGTAGAAACCAGGAGTCCAGTGAGGCTGCTGTCCAGGTAAGAGATTATGGTGGCTCAGACCAAGATGGTAGCAGTGGGGGAGGAGAGAAGTGGTCAGATTCTGGATATGCTTTGGTGAGGCAAAAAGATTTCTGGACAGCTTGGATATGAAGCAACACATAAAGGGTCGCAAATAGCCTCCAGGGTTATTCTGAAAGGATGGATTTGTCATTTGCTGAGCTGGAAAGACTGTGAGGCAAGCAGCAGGCCAGATGGTTCGTGGTGCACCAGGCTACCCCATCTCCCACCGTAGCCCCCTCTGGAGTCTCAGCTGCAGTCCAAAGGGCTCCAGGTGAGACCCCAGCCTTTCCTTTCCCAGGAATCTTCAGGTCTACCTGGGAAAGCACAACCTTCAGCAAAGGGAGCTTTTCCAGGAGGAGAGCCCTGTCATCCGGACTATGGTCCACCCGGGCTACAACGCCGCCACCCACGACCAGGACATCATGCTGCTGCGTCTGTCACGGCCGGCCAGGTTCTCTGAACACATCCAGCCTCTGGCCCTGGAAAGAGACTGCTCAGCCAACCACACCAGCTGCCACATCCTAGGCTGGGGCAAGATGGCAGACGGTCAGTAGGGGGAGAATGATGCAGTGAGCTGTCATCACTGGGTGATGGGTCGTGATGGGTCGTGATGGGAGAGGGGGGTGGTTGTTCATGGTGAGAGTCAGTGGGAGAGTGAGTCAGTGGGTGAAAGTTCAATGGGGAGGGAGGGCAAATATGAGAGCTGGGCTAACAAGTGAACAGTCAGCGAAGAGAGCAGACCAACAGCTGGTTGAAATGGAGTTGTGGGACATGCCATGAAGGGTCAGTGAGGAGGGAAGGTCGGTGCGGAGATATCAATCAGGAAGTGGGCCAAGTGTCAAAAAGGACTGATCAGGATGATCAAGAAAGGATAAACAGAGGAGGGACTAATGGAAGAAGAGAGATCAATAAAGCAGGGAAGCCAGCTGAAGGATGTTGATCAAGAAAGCGAACAGTGTAGAGAAAACTGATGGTGGAGGAGAGAAGAGAAGAGTCAAAGGTCAAGAGGGGTCAGTAGATAAAGGACTAGAGGCAGAAATAAACCCAATAGATCAGCAGGAACCATAGAGGGTGGGCCTGTGAATGAAGAGCCAAAATAGAAGGGGGAATCAACAGGGGAACACGAGGCCATTTAGGAAACGACCAATGAGGGAGCACAGCTTTGGATGAAGGGCCAATAGGAAGGGAGAACTAACGAGGAAAGAAGGGACCAGTTAGGAAAGGCACACAGTCAAGTGGTGACCAATCAGGATGAGCCAATGGGAGAACAGGTCCAGTGACGGAGGAAGGGATATAACAGAGGAGCGACTAATAGAGGAAGAGAATACTGAAGAAGGCGGGGCCAGTGGAAAAGTGACAAGTGGAGGCGGGACCTAAGAGAAAGGGAAAACCAGTAGGAAATGAAGACTGAACTGTGGTGCTGGAAAAGACTCTGAAGAATGCCTTGGGCTTCAAGTAGATCAAACCAGTCAATTCTAAAGGCAATCAATCCTGAATATTCACTGGAAGGACTGATGCTGAAGCTGAAGCCCCAATGCTTTCACCATCTGATGTGCAGAACTGACTCACTGAAAAAGACCCTGATGCTGGGAAAGACTGAAGGCAGGAGAAGAAGGGGATAACAGAGAATGAGATGGTTGGATGGCATTACTGGCTCAATGCACATGAGTTTGAGCATGCTCCGGGAGTTGGTGATGGACAGGGAAGCCTGGCATGCTGCAGTCCCTGGGGTTGCAAATAGTCAGACATGACCGAGCGACTAACCTGACTGAGAGAAGGGGTAATTAGTGAGGAAGACAGGCCAATGGGAGGGAAGAGTGATGGAAAGAAGGACCAATCAGGAGTCAGGCAGTGGAAGTGGGTGTTGAGCATGAGTGACAAACAGAAATAATGGAACCAGTGGGAAATAGGAACCATTAGGGGAGGGAGGATTTATAGATGCTGGAGGATCAATGAGAAGGGTGGACTGTGAAGTAATCATGGCCCATCTTTCTTTGCAGGTGAATACCCCAACACCATCCAGTGTGCGTACATCCACCTAGTGTCCCGTGAGGAGTGTGAACATGCCTACCCTGGCCAGATCACCCAAAACATGGTGTGTGCTGGGGATGAGAAGCATGGGAAGGACTCCTGCCAGGTGAGGACGCCGGGACCCGTTGGCTACAAGGCCAAGGACGTAGACAGGCAGGAAGAGACAGACACATAGACCAAATGGAAGGGACAGACACACATAGAGCCAGGTTGGGTGAGAATCAGAGGCATGAAAAGAGAGAGAGAGATTCAGTTCCATACACAGAAACACAGACAGGGACAGGCAGAGACAAAAAGCCAATTAACAGAGACAGGAAGTGCAGAGACAAGGATGGAGATGAAGAGATCAAGAACCAGACAGACACAGTCAGGAGGCAGATGGTGCCAGGAGACTGTCCCTCCTGCAACAGAGCCCACACCGTCCTGCTTGGAAACAGCCAAGCTGTGCAGAAGGGAGACCCTAGCCAGGGAGCAAAGGGGCCCCATCCTCTCTCCCAAATACCTTTAACTTGGGTTCCTGCCACATTGTCCATTGGATCTCTCCTTCCAATGCCCAAACTGACCCCTCTGCATCGGAGGATCTGCAAAGACCACCCAAGAGGGAGAAGGAGACAAAGCTAGAGAAAGGTGACGCCCAGTGACTTGGATGCAAGGAAAGGGCAGGAAGAGAAGTCGCATTTCTGGGACTGTCCATCCTCCCTTTAGAGATGTCTGTGTTTCTGAGTCTCCCTCAGTCTCTATTCCCCTGACTGTCACTTTGTGTCTGTCTGTCTGTCTCTCTTTCTTTGTATATGAGTCATTCTCTCCATCTCTGAGTATCTTCCCCCGCCACCAGCCCCCCGTATGTCTCTCTGTGTCTCCTTCTGTCTGTTTTTCTTTCTTTTTTTTTTTAGAGTAGATTTTTAAATTTATCTATTTGTTTATGGTTGCGCTGGGTCTTTGTTGGGGCTTTCTCTAGTTGCAGTGAGCGGGGGCTGCTCTCTCATTGTGGATGGGCTTTTTATTGCGGTGGCTTCTCTCGCTGTGGAGCACCGACTCTGGGCACACGGGCTTCAGGAGTGGCGGCACGCAGGCTCACTAGTTGCAGCAGAGCCTTAGCAGCTCCGTGGCACATGGACTCTTCCCAGAACAGGGATCGCACCCACATCCCCTGCACAGGAGGATACCTGGTCGACTGTACCCCCAGGGAAGTCGCCGTCTCTTTTTCTTTCTCCTGTGGGTCTGTGTCTGACTCTGTCCCCCTCTTCACCCACAGGGCGACTCCGGCGGTCCGTTGGTGTGTGGCGACCGCCTCCGAGGCCTTGTGTCTTGGGGTAATGTCCCCTGTGGCTCCAAGGAGAAGCCGGGCGTCTACACTGATGTCTGCAGATACGGTCACTGGATCCAAAGAGTCATTCAGGCCAACTGATCCTGACCTGTGACCTCCACCTCTTGACCTCTTCCCCCTCTCCTCCCCACACCCGATCCTAATGCTTAATAAAAAGTCGTGACACCACAGTGCAAACCCTTCCTGATGCTACCCCAGCCCCACCCTCTCATCACTAGGTGGGATGGTGGACACGGGCTAAGGTCTTACCCCCGCCGCTAACAGAATACAAACAATTCCCTTCCAGTGATCTCTCCCTCCCTTGATGACCCCATGGGCTCAATTTCTTCCTACAGAGAAGTGGTCTCTTGTCTGGCCAAAGTCGAGTTGGGGGGTCCCAGCTCCCCCACTTGCTAGCCATGTACCCACAGGAACTGCCTTCCTTCACTGTGTAGGTTTTCTCCCCTGTAAAAATAAGGACAAGAATCATACATGCCTCATAGGGCAGTGGCTGTGGTGGGGGAGATTGAAGGTTGTGAAAGTGTGAAACACACACAACAGTGCCTGGCACACCCACGTGAACAATAAAAGAGTGAAGTTTATTATTTGCGGTGCTTTTTTGCTTTTATGCCTCATCTGCCCCTCTGAAGCTCGGATATCCTTAGTTCTCTTTCACAACCCAACTTGATCTTCCTCCCCCTCAGGGGAGATGTCCTTGATTCCTCCACCTTGTGCCAGCCCTGCCCGAAGGTGGCTTTCTCCACGAAACTCCCCTTGTAGCAGCATAAGCAGGGAGATGAGAGGGCTGGGAGGCCACTGTGAGTGGATGAGAGTGATGGGAGATGAGAGGAGAGCGCAGGGACCAGATCCCAAAGGACCTCAGACCCCAAGTTGGGAGTCTGGGGCTTCTCCTGAGGGTAGTGGGGAGCCATGGAAAGAGTGTGAGTACGAGCAGCTCTGGGACCACATACAGGATGGACCAGAAGGGAGAGATGACGCGTGGGGTGAGCAGGGGCTGGGGCTGGGAGGGCTGGAGAAGGGAGGCTGAATTTGAGTATGCAGTATGGAGGTGTTTGTGTCGGGAGCATTCTCAGGATGCTAACGACCTGTAGAAAAATCTGGGCGGGGCAGGGAGGCGGCGGTGAGAACTTCCGATGTGTCCTTGACATGGTAAATTATCCAGGATGGTGGGGGCTGGGGTTTGAGGCTGGAGAAGTGGGTGATGGGGCTGGGAATGTAGGTCAGTGGAAGATGGCGCTGGGTCCTGAGTGCCAGGTGGAAGAACTTGACCTTGATCCTGAGGGCCTTGAGAAAAGTACAGACAGGATCGGGAGGCAGATACGTGAAAGATCACGCTGCAGTCCAGCTGAGGGGAGAGGAGGGGGATGGGCAGGGAAGTGGAGAGACCAGAGACGCTCCCCCCAAATGAGGGGAGCAGACAGGCAGAACTGGGTGAGGACCCAGGCTTGCATGTGCCTGCTGGGCTTCTTCCACCCGCAGGCACTGCGCACGACCCCACACTGACGTTCACGCCCTGTCCTCAGAAAGACCCTCCTCACTTAGTCCCGCTGCATGAGCTCTGAGAAAGACAAAAGGCCATCTAAGCCAGCAATCCTCCCGGGAAGCTGAACGGAACAGTAAGTGGGTCCCCAGAGAAAGGGAAACGAGGGTCCAATATGGGAGCTGAAGTTTGGAGCAGAAGTTAGGATCAGAGAGAGGGTCAGAAGCCGTGGTCCATCTGCTTCGCCAACATGAATGGCAACCTTAGTTTTGCCCTGCAGAGTAGAATGATGTCAGAAATCATCAGAGTGGCCATTCCAGACAGTCTCTAGATCCTAAAGATCTTTAGAGCTGAGAAAAAGCACACTCAGATGTCTCAAGAACCAAAGGAAGGTGAAATTTTATCAAGGCAAAATTTGAAATTAGCACAACATGGTAAATCAACTCTACTTCAATAATAAATTAAAATGCAAAAAAAGAACTCCCCCCAAACCAGAGCAAACAAACAAAAAACCTTTCTGGAATTTGGAATTAAAAAGGTGAGTGAGCTAAGCTTAAGAGACTAAGAAAGAAGTAGGATGCAGGATTTGTCATGTTAATGCGTGAAATATTCATTGCAATAGGCAAAATAAGCCTCAGACTCTTATGTTTTGACTTTTTTTTTTTCCCCTACACACTGAAACCAGCCTCGGGCTCTAAATCCTCCCCGTCAACGGTTCTGGATTACAGAGGTGGACAAAGGAACATGAGCTCTGCAAAAGCAGCATCTCCAGACACCCTTGTCTGGTTTTGTTCACAGAGAGACCTGAGTTGGCACACAGTAGATGCTCAGGAAGCAGGTGTTGGATGAGTCCTTGGCAGAGACAGAGACTCGGAGACACAGTTAAAGACAGATGCAGAGAGCTGGGGGGCAGACCGAAAGAAGAGCCTGGATGGTAAGAGGCCAGGAGAGGCAGCCCCGGATGGCCTGGAACCAGAGAGGGAGTAGGCTCCCTTCGGGTTCCCACCCAGCGCCCCATTTCCTGAGGGGCCAGGAGCCACCCACCCCTTCTCCCAGCCTCTTGGCTTCCTTCCCCATCGGCAGGTGGCCCTGCCCAACTCTCACCCACACCTGGCTGTAGGCAGCAGTCTGTGGAAGGCATCTGCGGGGGCCCCTAGACCAGATCCCTGCCCCTTTCTGCCCCCAAGGCACCAGGTCCTGGATGTGGGTCAGGAGGAGGCATTGAGGGGGTCCCTCGGTAACGTGGCTAGAGTCTTCCTGGCCCCAGATGGACAGCGAGGGAGACAGGGGGACAGAGAGATGCGGAGATATACGCACTCAGTGACAGAGAGAGAGAGGGAAGGAGGGAAAGAAGAAGATGAAGGGGAAGAAGAAGATGCAGAGACAGAAATAGAGATAGGAGACAGGGAAGGGTAGAGTCAGAAAAGAGAGAGGTAACAGAAAAGATACAGAAAGAGACCCAGGATGTGGAGAAAGAGAGGTTAATTGAGAAGCACAGAAACACATAAAAGGGCATGAACAAATTTTGGAGATGATGGATACATTTGTTATCCTGGTTGGGGTGATGGTTGGATGAATGTGGGTCAGAACGCATCACGTTGTACATGAGCATTTTATTGTAGCTCAGTCATACCTCAATAAAGCCAGGGACACTGGTTGGGCGCCTTAATACTGAAAGGGACTCAGAAAGATTCCAAGGCAAGCGGAACACAGAGAGAAGCCTAGAGCAGAGGGAGGAGGGCAGGGGAAGCCGAACGAGAGAAGGCGCAGGGAAGACGGAAAACCGAGCCCAGCGCGCCTCCGAGAGGGCGAGGCGCTGGGTTTGAGGCTCGGGGAGGCCCCGGGGCCAAAACTCTGGAGACCCCTCCCCATCCCGGGGCCAGGGAGGTAGGGAGTGGCTTTCGGGACTGGGTGGGGGGGATGCTCTGGGGGCGGAGGTGGGGGGAAGGCCGGAGGAGTGGTTGCTAAAGCCCGGTAGGGCGCCTCACTACCCGGGAATGCGCCCCGGGGATCAGTGGGTGGTTATAACCCAGGCTGGTGCCAGGAGCCGAGGAGGAGGAGGAGGTGGCGGCTGCAGGACCGCGGCGGCGGCGGCGGAGGCCTGAGAGTCTGCGGCTGAGCCGGGAGCCGGGTCCCCACCCCCCACCCCCCACCTGGGGGACGCGGCAGGTGAGCCCTGGGGAGGGGCGAAGGGACGCAGAGACGGCTTCGCGTGGGCTCTGGTCTGGGAAGGATGAGTCCGGGTCCTCTCTCCATCCCATGTCCATCCTCGCTTGGAGACGGGAGGATGCTCCGAAGTCTAGAATTTCCCCCTAGCCTCAACTCAGCACTCTGGGTGGACCACGTGCTCATGGCCCCTCTCTGCTCTGAGCAACAGGGTGTAGAAGGAGATGGGGTTGGGATAAGTGGTCCCAGAATCACCTGCCCACCCTCTTCTCCCCCACCCACCTCCATCAGGTGCAAAGACCATGGCCGCAGCAGGAGCCCCCTGGTCCTGGATGGTCCCTGCACTAATCGCAGCCCTGATTCTGGGGGCGACAGGTAACCAGGACCCCAGTGTGTGCACACAGGCCAACCGTGCTGGGGCGGGGTGGGGAGCTGTCAGGGACTCTGTGATCTAGGGGGACTCCATGTGACTAGTTATGGCCCCAGGGTCGGGTGACTGCGAATCTGCATTTGTGATTGTGTGTGGCGGTGGGACTGCTACGTACGTGCGTGTGTGTGTGTGTGTGAGTGTAAGTGTGTGTGTGTGTTGCCTTTTCCCATATCAAGTGACTCTCTGTGACAGGTGGGACTACCCTTTGAGACTGTACATGTGATCGTGTGACTGAGTGTGTGTGCATCTAAGGCGATGTGTGTGTCTCAGTGATTGTGTGCGTGGCTGTGTGTGCGCTGTGAGAGCTACTGCGTGCGTGGCTGTGTGTGGCTGTTCGGCTGTATGGATGCCAGCTGGTTTCTGTCCCTGCATCACAGGATTGTGTCTGACAAAAGTGCTTGGCGCTGTGAAACTGTGTGGCTAGGTGCCTTCAGGTAGCCATCTGTGATTGTGTGATTGTGGCTGGGTGCAAGGTTATGGGTGGTTATGGGTGGCTCTCTTTGTGATGGCTACAGGTATTGCTCACTGGTTTGACAGCAAGGAGATCAAACCAGTCGATCTTAAGGGAAATCAACCCTGAAACACTCATTGGAAGGACTGATGCTGAAGCTGAAGCTCCAGTATTTTGGTCACCTGATGCGAAGAGCCAACTCATTGGAAAAGACGCTGATGCTGGGAAAGATTCAGGGCAAGAGGAGAAGGGGATGACAGAGGATGAGATGGCTGGATGGCATCATTGATGCAATGGACATGAACTTGGGCTAACTTCAGGAGAGGGTGAGAGACAGGAAGGCCTGGCATGCTGCAGCCCATAGGGTCGCAAAGAGTCAGACCCGACTGAGTGACTGAACAACAACAACTTTGTGTGGCTGATTAAGGCTCCATGTATGGATGACTGTATGTGGCCGTGTGTTTGTAGGATCTAGCTCCCTGACCATGGATCGAACCTGGGCCCCCTGCATCGGGAGCTCGGAGTCTTAGCCACTGGACCACCAGGGAAGTCCCCATGACTGCGTGTTTATAGGGGTTGTATGTGTGACCACACAGTGGTGTGTGTGGAGTTCCCATCCCTCCTGTGACAGACCGAGTGTGCAGAAGAGGCTGTCACCGTGAGAGAGTGGCTGTGTGACAGTGAATGAGGCTAAGTGACTTGCCCTGTGTCATGCTTGGTCCACAGAGCCCGTCTAACCTTGTCACTATACTAATGTGCTGTGTGCAGAAGTAAGGGGCAGTCTCTACATGTCTGTGCACAGGGTAAATATATATATATATATATATATATATATACAGGTCACTAAGGTACTGTGTGTGGGTAAGTGAGATGGTGTGAGTTCATTTCAGTCACTCAGTCGTGTCCAACTCTTTGCAATCCCATGGACTGCAGCACACCTGGCTTCCCTGTCTATCACCAATTCCCGGAGCTTACGCAAACTCATGTCCATCAAGTCGGTGATACCATCCAACCATTTCATCCTCTGTCATCCCCTTCTCCCACCTTCAATCTTTCCCAGCATCAGGGTCTATTCCAATAAGTCAGTTCTTCGAAACAGGTGGCCAACGTATTGAAGCTTCAGCTTCAGCATGAATATTCAGCTCCAGTGAATATTCAGGACTGATCTCCTTTAGGATGGACTGGATGGATCTCCTTGCAGTCCGAGGGCCTCTCAAGAATCTTCTCCAACACCACAGTTCAAAAGCATCGATTCTTCGGCGCTCAGCTTTCTTTATAGGCCAACTCTCGCATCCATACATGACCACTGGGAAAGTGTCAGCCTCCCCGGAATGAGTGTACTTGGGGAGCGTGTGCACCACGAGGCAGAGCTGCGTGTGGGGATGATTCATGTCGCTGTGTGTGCATGTCTGTGACAGCCGTCACAGACAGGCGATGAATAGGCAATGGATGACCGATGATGGAGGAAGGTATCTGGGTCCCTTCGTGCAGGTTTGTGTGAGGAAGAAGGGTGCACATTTGTGTTTTTGAATTCACAAAACAACCCTGCTCTCCACCGCCCCACTCCGATGAACCCTTTCCCCTTGCCCCAGTCTGAGCACTTTTCCTAGCTCTGCCCCGTTTCCTCAACCATACTCCTGGTCCAGACTTTATCCACACTCCGGCAGTGCCCCTTCACCAAGAAAGCCCCAGCTTCTTTGGGTTTACCTCCTTGGGCCAGGTTCCACCTCCAGTCCTGGCCACAGTTCCTAGAACCCAGCCGTGGCCTCTTCCTCCAACGTCAGGACTCTTTATAGAATCACTCCTTCACGTGACCCTGGCCTTGGCTTCGCCCAAATCGATTCCAAGCCCCATCCACATTTCAGGCCCTGCCCACACAAGCCCAGACCTGGCTCTCTCGAAGGCTTGACTTCCTCACTTTTGGAAACTAGGCCCCACCCCTTAGGGCCCTAGCCACGCCCCTCATCAGTCGACTGGCCCCGCCCCCCGAGCTCCATCACGCCCACTTTCTGCCCCCAGACCCGGTTCTTGCAAACGATGTGGCTTCTTGCGACAACCCGTCTGCCATCGGGCCCTCTGGGAGCACCCAGGACCTCAGGCCCGGGGCGAGAGAGGACACCCGGGCGGATGAGAGCAGCAGCCGCATTGTGAATGGGACCGACTGCGAGAGGAACAGCCAGCCGTGGCAGGGTGCGCTGTTGGTGAGATTCAACCAGCTCTACTGTGGGGCCGTGCTGGTGGACCCGCAGTGGCTGCTCACGGCTGCCCACTGCCGCAAGCAGTGAGTGGGGGCTCCAAGAGGAGGGCTGGGGGAGGGGCATGGGGGGTCTGGTGAGGATGGGATGGGGTCGAGGGAGCAGGAGGTGGCAGAGTTGGGGATGGGATTTAGAATGGAGCTGGGGAGGAGAGTGGGGCGGAGATGATGTTAGACTGGGAGGGGGTTGTGGTAGGGGATGGGAGTTAGGAATGAGCTGGATTTAAGGCTAGAAATGCAAGCACTGGATGGTTATGAATGCAAAGCAGGAGACACAGGAGACGCGGGTTCAATCCCAGGGTAGGGAAAATCCCCTGGAGGAGGAAATGGCAACCCACTGCCAGTATTCTTGCCTGGAGAATCCCATGGACAGAAGAGCCTGGTGGGCTACAGTCCATGGGGCTGCAAATCGTTGGACATGACTGAGCAACTTAGCATGAATGGTTAGATGTGAGATTGAGGATGGCTGTATTAGGGGTTGAGAATGCGTTTGTTCATGGTTTTTGTGGGGGGCTTCCATTGTGGCTCAACTGGTAAAGAATCCTCCTGCAATGCGGGAGACTTGGGTTTGATCCCTGGGTTGGGAAGACCCCCTGGAGAAGAGAAAGGCCACCCACTCCAGTATTCTGGCCTGGAGAATCCCATGGACAGGGGAGCCTGGTGGGCTACAGTCCATGGGTTGCAAAGAGTCGGACACAACTGAGCGACTTTCATTTCACTTTCTGTGGGGAAAGGATTAGAGTTGGTGCTGGGGACAGGATGGAGATGCGTTGGCCATTGTGACTGGGGCGGGGTTAGGCAAAGGGTCGGAGGCAAAGATGGTGTTGGGGATGGATTGAGGATGGCTGTGAAGTTGGGGTTGGGGGTAGGTTTGGCATGGGATTTGGCATTGCATATGGGGGTCGGGATCAGAGTTGGTGGGGTGATCAGCACCCACCTTCCTCAGATTTTTCCGAGTCCGTCTTGGCCACCACTCGCTGTCACCCATGTATGAGTCCGGGCAGCAGCTGTTCCAGGGCATCAAATCCATCCCCCACCCTGGCTACTCCCACCCCGGCCATTCCAACGACCTCATGCTCATCAAACTGAACAAGAGGATCCACGAGACTCCGTATGTCAGGCCCATCAACATCGCCTCCCGTTGTCCCTCTGCCGGGACCAGCTGCCTGGTGTCTGGCTGGGGAACAACCAGCAGTCCCCAGGGTGAGTGTTCGGGTCTCTCTCTCAATGCCCACCTATGTCTGCCTTCTCCCCTTCTCCATCTCTGAGCACTCTGCCCCTCCTCCGTCTTCCTCACCACCTGCCTCCACTCTGCGGTCTCTCTTTTCCACAGTTACCTTCCCCAAAGCCCTCCAGTGCCTGAACATCACGGTGCTGAGTGACGAGCAGTGCAAGAAGGCCTATCCAAATCAAGTAGATAACACCATGTTCTGCGCTGGGGACCAGGCGGGCAGAGACTCTTGCCAGGTAAGGCTGGAGACTTCTCCATTCATTCAGCTGATACACACCGAAACCACCTATGTACCTGGAACCTTGCTGTGTCCTGGGGACCCCGTGATGATCAAATCAGTGAGACCCTCTGTTCCCACAGAGCTCATATTCTGGAGCAACGCTTTCAAGTAAAACATCATGCGAGCCTTACGGGTAATTTTAAACATTCCGGCAATTACATGTAACTTCCTGGGCTTCCCTGGTGGCTCAGACAGTAAAGAATCTGCGTCCAGTGCAGGAGACCCAGGTTTAATCCCTGGGTCAGGAAGATTCCCTGGAGGAAGGCATGGCAATCCACTGCAGTATTCTTGCCTGGAGACTCCCATGGACAGAGGAGCCTGATGGGATACAGTCCATGGGGTCACACAGACAGTCAGACCCAACTGAATGAGTAACGCTTTCACCCATAGTTACATGTAAAAAAAAAAAAAGTAAAAACAAACAGGTGAAATTAACTATTTTAATAATATAGTTTGTGATTTCCCTGGTGGCCCAGTAGTTGAGAATCTACCTTGCATCGCAGGGGACATGGGTTTGATCCCTGGTTCGGGAAATAAACTCCCACATGCTGAGGGACAACTAAGCCCACGTGCTGCAATGAAGACCCAGCAAATAATAATAATGATAATGACGATAATAATAATAATAGTGGCTCAGTGGTAAAGATGCGCCTGTCAGTGAGGAGACAAAAGTTTGATCCCTGGGTGGGGAAGATCCCTTGGAGAAGGAAATGGCAACCCACTCCAGTATTCCTGCCTGGAGAATCCCATGGACGGAGGAGCCTGGTGGGCCACATGCAATAATAATGTACCCTATTTCATCCCATGTACCCTGGCTGCTGCTGCTGCTGCTGCTAAGTCACTTCAGTTGTGCCTGACTCTGTGCGACCCAGTAGACGGCAGCCCACCAGGCTCCACCGTTCCTGGGATTCTCCAGGCAAGAACACTGGAGTGGGTTGCTATTTCCTTCTCCAATGCTTGAAAGTGGAAAGTGAAAAGTGAAAGTGAAATTGCTTAGACTCTTTGCGACCCCATGGACTGCAGCCTACCATCCTCTGTCCATGGGATTTTCCAGGCAAAAGTACTGGAGTGGGGTGCCATTGCCTTCTCCTATGTATCCTAAGTACCACCATTTCAAAATGTAATTAATATGTAAGAATTAGGAATAAGGTGTTTTACATCCTTTGAGTCTCATAGTAAGTCTTTGAAAGCTAGTGTGGATGTTTTTCAATGGTTTTTCTTTTTCCTGTTTTTTTTTTTTTTCTTGTTTGCTTTTTGTTTGCACCAGTGTTTCCTTTTCCACTGACAGCATATCTCAGTCGGGGCTAGCCATGTCTCAAGTGCTCAAGAACACCATGTAGCTAGCTAGTGGCCACTGCGTCAGACAGCACTCGTCTCAAGGGAGAGATCAAGCTTGTGTTGTATGGACAGGCAGGGTGTGCCCAGAAAAACAATCCCACATCCCATTCGTACCACATATATCACGTGTGTTCAGTTGCTCAGTCGTGTCTGTCTCTTTGCGACCCCATGGGCTGTATGTAGCCCGCCAGGCTCCTCTGTCTATGGGATTTCCCAGACAAGAATCCTAGAGTGGGCTGCCACACCCTCCTCCAGGGGATCTTCCCCACCCAGGAATTGAACCCGGGTCACCTGCACGGCAGACAGATTCTTTACCATCTGAGCCACCAGGGAAGCCCTGATAAACACCACAGGTTTGCCTTATTTATGTTGGCACTTTTCAGGCAAGTGCAGTCTTAAGAGTCTTATCCCCACAAAATCTGTAGTAGGAATGTTTTCTGACAGATGCTCGAAAAACATCTCAAAAACGGAAAACAGGAACTAGGGGTATTTTTTTTTAAGGCAGTATGTAATAGACAAGATTGATCACAAAGTTATTGGCGTAGTAAATAAATTTTTAAAAACAGTTCTATGGTCGAGAAACTGCATAAACAGCGTAATTTCAGAAAGTGGTAAGGACCATGAAGAAAATAAAATGTAGTTTTATGACAGCAAGTGATGGAGGAGCGACATACGGAAGGGTTTTTGGAAGGACCTTGAAGAGGTGACATCTGAGCAGAGACTGCATGACACACAGGAGCCAGCCTTCCACAAGTTAATGGCAAGAAAAGCATGTGCAAAGGCCCTGAGGCAGGCGGGAGTTCTACTGATTCAAAGAATAAAAAAAAGAGCCAGCATGTTTAGGGGATAGAGGTTGAGAGTGGAAGGATGAGTAGAACCCAGTGTTCAGCAAATACTCCTTGATTCCCAGGACACAGCTTCTTTATGTTCTCATGGTCACTCTATTTGTTGAGGATGACAGAAATTAATGTTACAGCTCAGGACCCTTCCCTGTAGTCAGGTCCCCAAAGGGTCTGGATGCGTGCTAAGTTGCTTCAGTGTAGTCTGACTCTGTGTGATCCCATGGACTGTAGCCCGCCAGGCTTCTCTGTCCATGGGATTCTCCAGGCCAAGAATAATGGAGTAGCTTGCCATTTCCTTCTCCAAGGTATCTTCCCAACCCAGGGATCAAACCTGGATCTGTTTTGTCTCCTGAACTTGGCAGGTGGGTTCTTTACCACTAGTGCCACCTGGGAAACCTCCCCCCCTCCAAAGGAGCCCTCCTCCCTCTAGAGGAATATAAATTAACAAGCTCTCTGCTGGCAGGATGTATGTTCAGTAATACTGGTGTTTAGTAAGCTGTGGGCTCAGACAGCACTCCAGACCCATTCTGATGTCTGGGGAAATCTCCCCTACCCCAAAAATCTTACAAATGTAACAACTGCAAAAACTGCCCAGGTCCAGCAGCTTAATCTCTGTTCCCAGTTAACCCTAGAAGCACACACATCTGGATGGAGGGGTTTTTATGAGAAGAAAGCACATCTGATTCAGATACCAAAATCTTAAAAAAAAAAAAAAAAAGCTTTAAATTTTGTATTGGGGTGGAGCCAATCAACAACGTTGTGACAGTTTCTGGTGAACAGCAAAGGGACCCAGTCACACACATACATGTATCCATTCTCCCCCCAAACTCCCCTCCCATCCAGGCTACCACATGACATTGGGTTCCGCATTTTCTCCCGTAGGTCCTTATTGGTTACCCATTTGAAACAGAGCAGCATGTACATGTCCATCCCAAACTCCCTAACTATCCGTTCCCCTTGGCATGCAAAAATTGTTCTCTAAGCCTGTGACTCTCTTTCTGTTTTGTAAATAAGATCCTGTGTATCATTTCTTTTTAGATTCCACATAAAAGAGATGTTACTCCTTCTCTGTCTGTCTTACTTCACTCAGTATCCAGATGTCAACATCGTAAAATATGTAGCCTTTTTGTAGCCAAGGGTAGTACCTTGGTTTTTTTTTTTTTTCCTAAACCTCAAGTGGCTTTTTCATACCCGAATGCGGTCTGGGCGTGGCCGCTAAAAGCAAGAAGTAATAACAATCATACTAATACTATAATAATAGGAGCTAATTAATTGCCAGACACTCTTTTTAAGTGGTTCAGAAGCATCAGCTCAATTAACCCATTTAACCACTATTATTAACTCTGTTTTATAGACAAGGAGCCAAGGCTCAGAGCAGTTAACTCACTGCAGAGCGAAAGGAACTCTACAGGGATATTAAGAAAGAGCGAACAAAAAAAAAGAGAAATTAAACCACAAAAGAGTGGAAATTTAGCAATTGGGGCAGCAGAGCTTTTTTTGCCTAGAAAACAGCATCTGCATTATAATACGAGAAGAAGTCAGGTCGGAGGGATTTTGCATAAACATAAACAAGAAGTGACAGGAAAAATGCCGAGTATTATTATAGGAAGGGTAATTACAGGGAGCTAAGGGAATTAAGCACAGGCAACCCAAATTAGTCCGCGAGAGCGATCCTCAATTCTGAACCCCCGGGGAACGAGTGACAATGCCTGGAGATGTTTTTGGTCGTCTCAATGTGTCTGGGGAGGGAGGGAGCTCCCGGTGTGTAGTGGCTGGAGGGCTGCTGCTAAAGGTCTTACAATGCACAGGACAGCCGCCCACAGTGAAGAACTGTCTGGTCCCAGTGGGTTTCCCACGTGGCTCAGTGGTAAAGAATGCAGCTGCAGGTGCAAAAGCCACCGGGGACACAGGTTCCATCCCTGAGTCAGGAAGGCCCCTTGGAGGAGGAAATAACAACCCACTCCAGTATTCTTGCCAGGAGAATGTCATGGACAGAAGAGCCTGGAGGGCCACAGGCCATGGGATCGCAAAGAGTCAGACACGACTACATGACTGAGCAAGCCTGCAGAATGTTAGCAATGCCAGGCTGAAAAAGCGTCACCCAGGGGTTAACGACTGCTCCTCTGCAAAAGTGGGGTATGGGTACAAGGCGGATTGGTGTCGAGGATGGGTGAAGAGTGAGGAAGGGAAAGGAAGGCATGTCCAGGAGGAGAAACTCAGTATTCCAAGGTTGGAGGGAAGAGGGAGAAAGAAATAGAAGGAAACACAGAGACAGGCCGTGAGGGAGACAGACAGAAAAGAGGTTGGGCTTTCGGTAGAGCGGGACAAAGGGTCAGTGCGTATTAGTCACTCAGTCGTGTCCGACTCTCTGCGACCCCGTGGACTATAGCCCGCCAGGCTCCTCTGTCCATGGGATTCTCCAGGCAAGTATACTGGAGTGGGTAGCCATTCCCTTCTCCAGGGGGTCTTCCTGATCCAGGCAATCAAACCCAGGTCTCCTGCATTGCACGCAGATTCTATACCATCTGAGCCACCTGGGAAGCCCAGAGAGGGACAAAGGGGGTTTCTGAAGGGTGGGCTTGGGGTGAAAGAGTAATATGCTCTCTGTGTGTCTCTTTACCTGTGTCTCACCCTCTGGTGCCTTCCTCATCTGTGTGACCCCCTCCCTCCACCTCCCCGCATCGCTGCCTCTCTGCCTCCCTCTCTCCTCCACAGGGTGATTCCGGGGGCCCCGTGGTCTGCAACGGGTCCCTGCAGGGCCTTGTGTCCTGGGGAGACTTCCCCTGCGCCCAGCCCAACAGACCCGGCGTCTACACCAACCTCTGTCGCTTCACCAAGTGGATCCAGGACACTATCAAGTGCAATTCGTGATTCATTCCTGGACCGGGCATTCTGGACTCCCCTCGTCCCCCCCCATCCCCCCACAAGTCCCCTTCCATACCCCAGTTCCTTCCCTAAAATGTTGAGGTTGCTCATCCCTCCAGCGCCGCCCTCCACCTGGAGTCAAGATCCCCCTTCCCGGGCAGTGGAGAGACCAGTCCTTCTGGGCAGATCCTGAATTCAGTCCCCATAACACCCAGGGTGAAGGCTGCACCTCAGTCTCCCCAGCGCTTCCTTCCTCAAGTCCAGAGTCCACCTTCTCTGCGGCTGTGACCCAGATTTGATCCCAGAAATAAAGCATCTGAGAAGCGGGCTCCGTGTGTAGTCTCTTCCTTGAATGGACGGGCAGCCAGGAACAAGTCACTGGCCCCTCTGCACTGCCGTTTGCTCTGTTGGGTCATCTTCGTGACTGCAGGAAACAGATTCTTTCGATCAGCTTTTCAGTTTATTCACAAATGCTGATCAACTGACAATTTCCTGCCAGGAATGGGTCCACATGCTGCGGATATTACAGCGGGCAGAACAGAAAAGATAGACAAACACATTTTGTACTCTAATAAGTGTGTAAGTGATATGAGTACAAGGAGAACAGGCCTGGGGGAAGAAAAGGAATGTTGGGGGAGGGGCGTATTTATACCGGAAGGGTGTCGGGGAGCAGTAGCCACCCCCACCCTCGTCCCAAGGTGTCCACATCCTAATCCTTGGAATCTGTGAATATGTGACTTCATGTGTGTGTTAATTTGCTCAGTCGTGTCCGACTCTTTGCGACCCATGGACTGCATGAAGCACACCAGGCTCCTCTGTCCATGAGATTCTCCAGGCAAGGATACTGGAGTGTGTTGCCATTTCCTTCTTCAGGGGTTCTTCACGACCCAGGAATCGAACCCAGGTCTCCAGCATTGTGGGCAGGTTCTTTACTGTCTGAGCCACCAGGGGAGCTTCATGACTTTACATGGCAAAGGATGTTGCTGCTGTTGCTGCTAAGTCACTTCAGTCGTGTCCAACTCTGTGCGACCCCATAGACAGCAGCCCATCAGGCTCTCCCATCCCTGGGATTCTCCAGGCAAGAACACTGGAGTGGGTTGCCATTTCCTTCTCCAGTGCACGAAAGTGAAAAGTGAAAGTGAAGTCGCTCAGTCGTGTCCAACTCTTAGCGACCCCATGGACTGCAGCCTACCAGGCTCCTCTATCCATAGGATTTTCCAGGCAAGAGTACTGGAGTGGGGTGCCATTGCCTTCTCCAAGGATTTTGAGAGGGCGAGGCCAATACAATCCAAAGGGCCCTTATAAGAAGGAAGCAGGGTAGGGAGTCAAAATGAGAGAGAGACTGGACAATGCTATGCTGATGGTTTTGAAGATGAAGGAAGGAGCCGTGAGCCTAGGAATCAGTTCAGTTCAGTCACTCAGTCGTGTCCGACTCTTTGTGACCCCACGAACCTCAGCACACAAGGCTTCCCTGTCCATCACCAACTCCCGGAGTTCACCCACACCCATGTTCATCGAGTCGGTGATGCCATCCAACTATCTCCTCCTCTGTCGTCCCCTTCTCTTCCTGCCCTCAATCTTTCCCAGCATCAGGGTCTTTTCAAATGAGTCAGCTCTTCACATCAGGTGGCCAAAGTATTGGAGCTTCAGCTTCAACATCAGTCCTTCCAATGAACACCCAAGACTGATTTCTTTTAGGATGGACTGGTTGGATCTCCTTGCAGTCCAAGAGACTCTCAAGAGTCTTCTCCAACACCACAATTCAAAAGCATCAATTCTTCGGCACTCAGCTTTCTCTATAGTCCAACTCTCACATCCATACATGACTACTGGAAAAACCATAGCCTTGACTAGACAGACTTTTGTTGGCAAAGTAATGTCTCTGCTTTTTAATATGATGTCTAGGTTGGTCATAACCTTCCTTCCAAGAAGTAAGCGTTTTTTAATTTCATGGTTGCTGATGGCTTTGAAGATGAAGGAAGGGGCCATGAGCCTAGGAATGCTGATAATGAAAAAGGCTCAGAAACGGATTCTCCCTGAGAGCTCCCAAAAGGAATTCAGTCCTGTCTGCCAGTGCCTTGATTTTAGCCCAGGGAGACAACACTGTGAACATCTGACCTCCAGAACCGTAAGCCAGTAATTTCTGTTGTATGCTACTAAGTTTGTGATCATTTGTTACATCAGCAACAAGAAACTAATGTAAAGGGCCTCTCAGAGGAGGAGGCATTTGAGCTGAGACCTGCAAGATGAAGTGTTTTTCTGGTGGCTCAATGGTAAAGAACCCGTCTGCTAACACAGGAGAAGCAGGTTCTATCCCTGTGTTGGGAAGATCCCCTGGAGAAGGAAATGGCAGCCCACTCTAGTATTCTTATCTGGAAAATCCCATGGACCAAAGAGGCTGGTGGGCTACAGTCCATGGGGTCCCAAAGAGTCAGACACGACTTGGCGACTTAACAACAGCATGCGAGATGAAAAGTGACCAGCCCCGTGAATGTCTGGGACCTGGAATTCCAGATAAAAGGATAAGTGCACGGGCTGCAAGATGGTGATAGGATGGGTATTTCTGAGAACGCAAAGAAGACCAATATACCTGGAAGCTGGTTTGTTTGTTTCCCTAAAAGGTCGGGAAGCCACCAGAGGTTTTAAAGCCGGCTGGTGACAATGCTAAGCAAATCATTCCAGATATTGGTGGAAAACAAAACTTACTGGCCAAAGTTAAAAAGGGAGGTGCGTTATCAACAGACTGTCCATGACTTGCAGTTGGAAAACGATGGAACGGATAGTGAGCTCTAGGACGGCTCACTCTTTCCCCATGCAATCTTACTTTCACGGTCTCTTCTCATTTTCTGCAAGGGGCCGCCTCTGTTTTCTCATCACCTCTGGGACAACTGGCTCCAGTGATTGGGTGTCTTAGTTCACAGTCAACAGAGAGGAAAAAATCTGATTGGCTGCTCGTGGGTCAGGTGCTGACTCTGGATCCAATCAGCTATGGTTAAGGAGGTGGGGCCAACTATTACGAGCCAAGCAGTCCATCACCCAACCTTCCGCAGCGACCCACGGGGTAGTGCCCCTGAGAAGGCTTCAGGGTGTGGCGGTCGAGGAAACAGACACAGCTGGGGGCAGGAGTTTTGGTCTTCAGAATCCAGACTTTAATATTGTATTTGCTCTGAGTTCACCCAGATTTTTGTCTGTAGATGTGAACGTTTCCTTCTCACCGTTCCCTGTATGTTATTGTGTAAACGTGCTTCAACTTACATACTCGTTTTTACTTTGGACAAGTATTGGAGTAGTTTCTAGGTTCTTCAACAGTTTTAAACAGCTTACCTTTTTCCTGATGTAACATCTGTTGGACTTGCCTGTTGGTCCAATGGCTAAGACTCGGCCCTCCCCACATTCCTGGTCAGGGAAATAAATCCACATGCCGCAACTAAGACCCGGTGCAGCCAAATAAATAAATATTACGCCCCCAAAATTGAAAAAAAAAAAAAAAACGATGGTGAAAAGACTTTAGGAGAAGCTGTGTGCTTTGATTCTCCACCCACCCCATCCGCATTCTTCTTTCTGCTGATGGTAGAACCCGGAGACGTCCTGGATGGATTTAGACTCCAGAGTCAGCAGGAGATCAGAGGGGAAGTGTGTGGGCCAGAAGACAGAAGGCGAAGAGGTGGGCGTCATTCTCTGTACCGCATCACCACCTGAGACCCTGTGTTGCCATGGCATGGCACGTGACCCAAGTAAGGACGTTCATCTTACCTCTGGGTGGCCGCGTGACCCAATTTTAAGCAGTAAGACAGAAGCTGAAAACTAGCAACTGGATTTTCCTGGGAAGTTTTTGTTTTGCTGATAAAAGAGAGAGCATCATGTTTGAACTTTCCCCCTCTTCCCACCTGGCATGTAGGTGCCCGGAGGCAGACCCGCCCCTCTGAGGATAAAAATCACAGGATAAAGATTGGGTCGCAAGAAGCAAGAGGAATCCTGCATTCTTGGTGACCCGCTTAAGTATCTGCTTCAGGCATGGACTTCCGACATCTGGGCTTGAAACAAAATAAAACCTGAAGTGTCGGGGCTTCCCTGAGGGTCCAGTGGTTAACAATCCGCCTTGGAATGCAAGGGACCCCGGTTTGATCGCTGGTCTGGGAAGATCCCACGTGCCGCGGGGCAACTGAGCCGGAGCACCGCAACTACTGAGCCTGCCTGCCTAGAGCCCCGTGCTCCGCAAGGAGAAGGCACCACCGTGAGAAGCCTGTGCGCCACAGCTACACAGTAACCACCGCTTGGCGCACCTAGAGAAACCCCACGAGCAGCAACAAAGACCCAGTGCAGCCAAAAATGAGACAAATAAAAATATATTAAAAAAAAAAAAAACCCTCAAGTGTTTGAGCTACTGGAGTTGGTTTTTAGTATGCTGATAGGGAGGAGATGGTGTGGGAAAAAGTTTCCAGGAACTGAAAGCTGAGCAAAGACATTGCGCAGATTTTCCTTGGCAGGTTCGACTTTCTCTTCCTGAGTGAGGATGTGTCTTTTCCCACAGGGAGGCCAGGATGGGGTAAGTGTCAGTAAATAGTTCCCATGAAGGGTGGAGAGGATCAATGTGTTTCCCGCACGGTGATGTAAGCGGTGAGGATAGGGTTATGGTGGTGCAAGAAATAAGCTTCTTGCCCTACTAGACATAGTGCAAAACAAAAAGAATGTATTTTTTGAAGTGAGGCAGTAGTGAAAGAACAGATAAATGGGTCAGTGACACAGAGAAGGAGCTTAGAAAGAACTCGTGGGAACTCGATGCAATATTATGTACTATATATAAAATACGGTAAAGTAGCAACTCAAATTAATAGGGGAAATTTTAGTAGGGAATCTAATAGTTTTATTTAACCCTGTTTATTAATAGGGGAAATACGGTACACTTAATTAATGGTATTAAGAAAACTGGCTCACTATGAGGAGGAAAATAAACCCAGATTTCTATCTGACACCACACAAGAAAGTGAAGTCTAAAAGTATTAGAGACCAATATGGAAGAGATATCATTATAAAGTCAGTAGAAAAAAATCAAGGAGAATATCTTTGAATCTCTGGGACAAGGAATGACTTCTTGAGACTTTAAAAGCAAAGATATTAGAACAAAACATCGGTTAGGCTGATTATGATAAAATTTAAAATTTGGGTTTAAAGGAGGGTAAAACAGACCTTTGATGGGCATTTGTCAGAATGGGAGAAATTATGTGTAAAATCAAACATGAACCAGGGGAAAAGATGGACAAGAGACCAATGCCTATAATAGGCTGAGCACTGAAGAAAGGATGCTTTCAAATTGTGGTGCTGGGGAAGACTCTTGAGCATCCCTTGGATTGCCAGGAGATCCAACCAGTCCATCCTAAAGGAAATCAGTCCTGAATATTCATTGGAAGGACTGACGCTGAAGCTGAAGCTCCAACACTCTGGCCACATGATGTGAAGAGCCGACTCATTGGAAAAGACCCTGATGCTGGGAAAGACTGAAGACGGGAGGAGAAGGGGGTGACAGAGGATGAGATGGTTGGATGGCGTCATTGAATCAATGGACGTGAGTCTGAGGAAAGTTGGGAAGACAGTGAGGGACAGAGAAGCCTGGCGTGGTGCAGTCCATGAGGTTGCAAAGAGCTGGACACAACTTGACTTGTCGACTGAACAACAACCAGAACAACCTGTGAATTGATAAGCAATAAGATGGACACCCTTAGGGGAAAATAGGTAAAGGATTCGAATAGGCAATCTGCAAAAAAGCTATGCAAATGAGGGGATGTTCAAACTCTTTAGGTATCATAGAAATGTAAACTGAAACAAGATACTACTTTCCGCCCTTGAGGGTGGAGAAAATTAGGAGGATGCATAGTGTGAAGTATTGCTAGGGATGTATAGATATTAGAATATTCAGGCGCTGCTTGGGTACGTGTGTGGTGGTTTCAATTCTCTGAAGAAGGATTCTGGCACTATTTCATCAAATTAAGTATACCCACACCCCATGATTCAGCCATTTCTATCATGGCTATCCATCCCAAAGAAATTCTTACACACCCATAAGGGGACACGTACGAGGATGTGCCCCGCAGTGTTTTTGTGGTTGGAGTTGGCAGCCATGGAGTGTCTGTTTCCAGGGAGACTCTTGGGTGAACGTGGGGACACCCTCCGTGGAGTTCCTGCAATGAGCCAGACGCAGGAACACAAAAAGCACGGTCGGGTCTTAGAAACACAGCGCTTGTTTGAAAATCAACTGGGACGAGAGGGAGATGTGTTATCCAACGCCAGTGAGACCAGTTAAAAATACATACAAGAGCTACGTGACATAGTTTATGAGGCTGAAGGAGGAGGGCAGGAAGGAGGAAGGAAGGAAGAGAGGGAAGGAGAGAAGACAGAAAGAAGGATGGAAGGCGGGAGGGAGAGGAGACAGATAAAAGAGGGATTCCATGCAAACCGGCGATGATAATGTTAATAATCATGTGTGTATGATATTCAACCTCTGACCTAAGGTCTAAAGGCAGCAAAAGAAAGAAATAAGTGAACTCTTCGAATGATCAAGCCACATTTTGCACAGCGAGGCGCTGAACCTCTCCTGCAAGACTGTGGAAGCTGGGTGTGCTGTCTCTGTTCACCGTGGCCACCTTCTGATACCGCTCTGTATCCCTCACTCGTTACATGAGTCTCTGAACCTAACCTGACATGGCGGCTCCTTGCTTGATGCCTCCCAGCACACACACCAAAGGCACGGGGTTGGCTCGGGACGTCAGAGAAGCCGAGACGAAGGGCGAAAGGTGTCATCGGGTGTGTCGACAGAAAGCTGGTGTGTCCTCCGCCCGATGCCCTCGCTCTTGGGGGTGCCTGATCCAGGCTAGAAACTGAGGTCAGGGAGTGGCCCCAATTTTGGTGGTAGGAGGATCTTCCTCATGCATTCCACACACCAGATAAGCACCTAATTGTTGGCCCCAGAGAGGCTGGCAGTGGGTTACTTTGTATTAGTAATAATAATAATGACGCTGATGATGACACCTCCCATTTACTGAGTGCCAGACACCTCGCCACATGCGTTGCGAGCCTCGTCTCTCCGGTTCTGACTGCAGCCTCTCTGGAGGGAGGCTCTCAACAAATCAGGAGGCCGAGGGGCAATGAGATTGGGTAAATCTGGCTCCATTTCTGCAGCGGGTACGTGGCAGAGCTAGGATGTGACCCAACGAGTGGGAGTCCTGAGCTTGTGCCTGAAACTACAACGCACTTGGGCCAACAAAAGCAAACAGAAGGACATAGAGCCAAACAAGGGATGACGATGAGTGATGATGGGAGGGGTGCGGAGGGATGAGGGGAGAAAGAGAGGAGGCGGGAGAGACGGAGATCTTTAAAGAAAGAGAGGCTGGGACTTCCCTGGTGGTCCAGTGGCTAAGACTTCACCTTCCAATGCAGGGGTGTGGGTTCCATCCCTGGTCAGGGAGCTTAAGATCCCACATGCCTCAGGGCCAAAAAATCTAAAACATGAAACAGAAGCAATAGTGTAACAAATTCAATAAAGGCTTTTAAAGAGGATGAGATAGTTGGATGGCATCACGGACTCAATGGACATGAGTTTGAGGAAGCCCCTGGAGATGGTGAAGGACGGGGAAGCCTGGCCTGCTGCCGTCCACGGGGTCGCAGAGTCGGACGCGACGGAGAGACTGAATAACAAAATGGTCCATATCAAAAAAGAGAGAGAGAGAAATCTTTTTAAAAAGTGGGGGGGAGGGGGAGAAAGACAAAAGAGGTTAGAAGTGATTTAAAATCAGACACAGATTTAAAGAGTGGGGAAGAAGGAGCCAGCCCTTTGGGAAACCTCAGAGAAAGACTAAAACAGAAACTACAGAGAGGGACTGAGGGGGATGGAGAGAGAGACTCGGTAAGATAGATACTAGATCGACAGGCAGAGGATGGTTAGAGAGAGGAAAGAGAGGCTCACGAAGAGACAGTAATGTAGGAAGGATTCCTGCAGCGGGCTTTAGCTGGGAGAGGGGCAATCCTGGACCCCAGATGTCCTTGGCTGACCCTGATCTAGTTTTCCCTGCGCTTCCAGATGCCTAAGTCTCTCCCCCCACCCCCACCCCCAAGCGCTGTGGCCTTTCCACCAGCCTCCAGAGCCCCCATCTCGTCTCCCTCGGCCCCTGCGCTGAGTCTCGCCCTGGGTCGGGTCTGTACGGATGCGCAGACCGTCATCCGCTTCCTGTTTCGTTCCCGTGGGACGATCTCACAGAGCTACCATGAGCATTGAAGGAGAGAATGTACCCTTAAAGGTAAGCGCAGAGAGCTGGGCACTGAAGGGCCGTGTGAAAAGAGTTGTTTCCGTAACGATTATTAACATTACTGGGTTCCCTAAGCTGCCCCGTACAGTTGCGACGACAGGCATCGATTCTTCAGCCCTCGCCTATCGGCATCCTCAGTGCCTGGCCCCCTCTCGGACCAACTGAATCAAGAGTTGCAAGATCCCCCGGTGATTCATGTTCGGGTCTGAGGTGCGCCCAGGAAGAAGGCGTGTTAAAAGCCGGGGTGTTAGAATCCACCGTTTGCTCTACGGCGCCACCTCGAGGCCCCTTGAGGAAACGTCTACCGGGAGCCGTGAAGGTGGCCAGACTTTTTTGGAGGCTTCGGATTCTGAGCACCAATTCCTCCGCTAACTTGGAGCAAGTTCCTCGACCCGTCTGAGCGGTGGATGGAATCAAACTCCTTACGGGTAACACCGAGATGACAATGCCACTTCCTGCCCAGCGTCTGCCCCAGAGTTGGTGCAGAGAAAAATATGCCACCACTTTGAGAATGCAGCCCAATTTCGAAGACAGCGAGTGCCTAGACATAATTGAGGGGGAGGGTGCAGATCACCGTATCGATAATATTATGGGTTAAGTGGTGTTCCCCCGAAAGATATGTCGAGGTCCTAATCCCCAGTACTTCAGAATTGTGACCATGTTTGGAAATAGGGTCACTGCAGATGTAATTAGTTGAGTTCATACCGAAGTAGGGTGGACCTGAATCCAATAAAGCCGGTGTCTTTATGAGAGGAGGAAAGACGATGTGAAGACAGACTCACGAGGGAGAACGCCACGTGAAGACAGAGGCCGAGATGGAGGGGCGCAGCCGCAGGCCAAACACTGCCGGCCGCCAGCAGAAGCTGGAAGAGGCAAGGAAAGATTCCACCCCGAGTTTCCGAGGGAGCTCAGCCCTGCAGACACCTTGACTTTGGACTTCTGGCCTTCAGACCTGTAAGAGAATGAATTTCTGCTTTTTCCAGACACCCAGCCTGTGACACCTTATTACAGCAGTCCCGGAAAAAGAATATACACTGGAAGGTTGATCATCTGTGTAAGTTAGATTAAGTGTTAAGTCGCTCAGTCGTGTCTGATTCTTTGTGACCCCATGGGCTGTAGCCCACCAGGCTCCTCTGTCCATGGGATTCTCCAGGCAAGAATACTGGAGCCGGTTGCCATTTTCTTCTCCAGGGGATGTTCCTGACCCCAGGATCGAACCCAGGTCTCCTGCACTGCAGGAGGATTCTTTACCGTCTGAGCCACCAGGGAAGTTAAATAAGGGCATTAGAAAATGTATCAAGAGCCCTTTCTTTTAAAAGTTTATTTAGTTATTTAGGCTGCGCACAGGCTTCCTCTTGCCAGGTGCGCGGGCTTCCCGTGGCCACGACTTCTCTTGTTTGCAGAGCACCGGCTCTAGGCACACAGGCTTCAGTATCTGCATCCCTCGGGCTCAATCGTTGTGTCATGCAGGCTTAGGTGCCCTGCAGCAGGTGGGCTCTTCCAGGACCAGCGATCTAAACAGCGCCCCCCTGTGTTGGCAGGCGGATTCTTAACCACTGGACCACCAAGGAGGTCCAAGATTCCTCTCTTTGAGAGAAAAAAAATCAGATAGGTCTACTTTACAACAGAAAGTTTGAGCAAGCTTGGGGAGTTGGTGCTGGGCAGGGAAGCCTGGCGTGCTGTAGTCCATGGGGTCGCAAAGAGTCGGACATGACTGAGCTACTGAATTGAACTTACAAGAGAAGATAGGCAAATGGGCAAAAAGCAAGGGAAAAGATCGCAACATCTTTAATCATGAGAGGAATGCAACCGAAAACCATCTGACAGTTGTTCATAGCGGCTTTATTTGGAGAGGACTGGAAGCAGCCCAGGCATCCATCAATGGCAGAACATATAAACGAAACTGTGGTGGAGTCCAGCAATGGGATATGCCACTGAAAGGAACAAATTCACTGAGTGAATCTCAAGATGAAAGCGCCTTACACGAAAAGGATGTATTTATATCTCCATTTACATGAAGAGCAAGCAAAACTAACCTATAGTGGAAAGAAATCAGAATACTGCTTGCCGGTTGGGTGGGGGTGGGGATTGATGGGGCACTAGCATGAAGTGACAATAAGTGTTCTACATACCGATAAAGGTTTTACTGTTGTTGTTCAGTCACTAAGTAGTGTCCCGCTCTCTGCAGCCCCATGGCCCACAGCACGCCAGGCTTTCCTGTCCTTCACTGTCTCCCGGAGTTTGCTCAGACTCGTGTCCATCAAGTCAGTGATGCCATCCAACCATCTCAACCTCTGTCATCCCCTTCTCCTCCTGCCTTCAATCTTTCCCAGCATCAGGGTCTTTCTCAGTGAATCGGCTTTTCACATCAGGTGGCCAAAGTATTGGAGCTTCAGCATCAATCCTTCCAATGAATATTCAAGGTTGATTTTCTTTCAGATTAACTGGTTTGATCTCCTTGCAGTTCAAAGGACTCTCAAGAGTCTTCCCCAGCACCACAATTTAAAAGCATCAATTCTTTGCCTCTCAGTCTTCTTTAGGGTCTAACTCTCACATCCATACATGACTACTGGAAAAAACATAGCTTGACTATACGCACCTTTGTCAGCAAAGTGATATGTCTGCTTTTTAATATGCTGTGTAGGTTTGTCATAGTTTTTCTTCCAAGGAGTTAGCTTCTTTTAGTTGCGGGGGGCACACCGCAAAAAGAGAGAAGCCATGGAACTTCCCTCAGCAAGGCCGAAGGGTCCCGAGGAGAGGTGAGCCTGCAGCCCCCCAGCGAGCGAGAGACAATCAGACGCGACAGTGGTTCTGTCTGAGCAGTTCTGCTTTATTGTCGTAAGCTCTCGGTTTATAAAGGCAAGCAGGAGGGTTTTTGCGAGGGACTTTCCTAGGTTCTACCAATCAAGTTAAAGGTCAGATTACCATGCGCTTACATCATGACAGGGGTCTATGGTGATCACGCGTTGTCCACGAGCACGGAAATCAAGAGGGCCAATCAAAAATTTTGACAAACAATATAGACCACGCCTTCACTCCTTCCTGCAGGCGCCATCTTAGCTTCTAACCGCAATGCGTGTGTTTTCTTTAAGCCCAAGCTTAGCATGTTACTCTTATGCCCATAGAGGTTTCTCCACTTGGGGCCCCACATTTAGTTTCATGGCTGCATTCTCCATCCTCAGTGATTCTGGAGCTCAAGAAAATAAAATCTGTCACTGTTTCCACTTTTCTCTTAGTTTTTGGAATGTTGAGTTTAAAGCCAGCTTTTTCACTGTCCTCTTTCATCTCCATCAAGAGGCTCTTTAGTTCTTCCCTTTCTGCCATTAGAATAGTATCACCTGCGTATCTGAAGTTGTTGATATTTCTCCCAGCAATCTTGATTCCAGAGTGTGATTCATCCAGTCAGGCATTTCACATGATGTACTCTGCATAGAAGTTAAATAAACAGGGTGACAATATACAGCCTTGACATACTCCTTTCCCAATCTTGAACAATGTGTTTATTGTTGAGGAAAACAGGTTGTTCATCCTGAAAGTTTGCACATCACAGATTCCCCTGATTGGCTCCCTGTGGGCCTGTTTAACATGTTTCTCCATCTTCTGGTAGTTGGAGCAAAAAGCACAATCTCCTTCAGGTCCGAGCTGGGAGCAAAATATTTCAAAGCTGCGGCCGTGTCTTTAGTGTCACAACAAATCAAGAGATACTTGCTGTCGAGTTGTCTCTCTTTGTGATGTTAGGATTCCAGTGTCGTCAGCCTGACCCATATAAGTTCCCATCTGCTTTCCACCTACTGGCTTTAGCGGTCAACCGTGACCATAGCCCAGAGGCACCGTTTCGTTATGGGTTTCAAAATGGTGATTTTATAACTTTATCACCCTCCTATATTTATGATCTGGAACTCTTCTATTTAAAAATTCTCTCATCAACTATTTAGTTACACAGAGGAACATGTGTAAGGAACACGTGGGACACGGAGGAACTCACTACACGGAGGCATGTGAATGAAGAAAATAAAACCACATAGTGATTCAACTGTCCAGAGAAAGCCGACGTGGGCATTTTCCTATGTTGCTGTCGAGGCATTGAGTGGCACTAGGGGTAATGCTGATAGTGATTGGCACTCCTGCCAATGCAGGAGGCTTGAGAGATGCAGGTTCCATCCCTGGGTCAGGGAGATTCCCTGGAGAAGGGAATGGCCACCCACTCCAGTATTCTTGCCTGGAGAATCCCATGGACAGAGGAGCCTGGAGGGCTACAGTCCATGGGGTCGTGGAAAGTCAGACACGATTGAATGACTAACACACTCAAGAAAAGCTGTCCAGAACTGACTCTACCAAAACACCCCTGCAGGGCATCAGACAAAGAAGAGTGAAACTGTTCATCTTCACAGTGAGGCGTTTGCCCAGAGCTTTTATAGCTTTTAAAAACAATGTACCTTAAGAAATATACCAGGGAAGCGTTGGGGCTGTATCATTTACCTGCACTGATAACGAGAGAGTCATCTCTAATTTTCACTCTTAGTCACCGTTGCATAACTCGTGTTACCTCACTAAATGCTGTGTCACAAACTTTGTAACCAACTCCAGCATCAGGAGGTCTTTTTTAATATTTTGTGGTAAAAATACCTACTGTGAAATTACGTACCATCTTGCGCACTTTTAAGCGTGCATTTCGGTAGTGCTAAGTACATTCACATTGTCGTATGACCGATCTCCAGAACTTTTTCATCTTGCAAAACTGAAACGTGGGGACTTCCCAGGTGGTCCAGTGGCCAAGACTCCATGCTCCCAATGCAGGGGGTGCGAGTTCGATCCCTGATCAGGGAACTAGATCCCACTTGCTGCAACTCATGAGTCCACATGACTTCAGAGCTGTAGACCTAACTAATGCTCCCACATACTGCAGCCAACAATGTAGATGCTTCTGCACTGAACATGTGTTGTGATCACTGTTCTAGCTCTCTCTGTGTGCACTTTTCACTCTTATTTGTTCCATGTCCAGTGTTCTCTTTCCACCCACAGGACGGTGACTGCAGCCATGAAATGAAAAGACGCTTGTTCCTTGGAAGGAAAGCTATGATTAACTAGACAGCGTATTAAAAAGCAGAGACATCATTTTGCCAGCAAAAGTTTGTATAGTCAAAGCTATGGTTTCTTCCACTAGTCATGCACAGATGGGAGAGTTGGGCCAGAAAGAAGGCTGAGCACTGAAGAACTGATGCTTTTGAACTATGGTGCCAGAGAAGACTCTTGAGAGTCCCTTGGACTGCCAGGAGATCGAACCAGTCCATCCTAAAGGAAATCAGTCCTGAATATTCATCGGAAGGACTGATGCTAATGCTGAAGCTTCAATACTTTGGCCACCTGATCCGAAGAACCAACTGATTGGAAAAGACCCTGATGCTGGGAAAGATTGAAGGCAGGAGGAGAAGGGGAGGACAGAGGATGAGATGGTTGGATAGCCTCACCAACTCGATAGACATGAAATTGAGCAAGCTCTGGGAGACAATGGAGGACAGAGGAGCCTGGAGTGCTGCAGTTCATGGGGTCACAAAGAGTCGGACAGGACTGAGCGACTGAACAACAACAGTCACCACAGAATGAGTGGCAAGCTCCCTTGGGCGTGGGTGGAGGAATGCCTCCCACTGAGTTCTCCCAGACTGGAAGCCTTTCCAGTAGAGAGCTTTATGTTCATAGATATAATTATGAATCATCTGTAATTTTCACACCAGCCATTGTTTTATAACTTACGTAACTATCTAAACAGTGTTGCACAAACCTTGAAACTAACTCAGCATTATAAGTTTTTTTGATACTTATTCACCAAATGTTGTGTTTTTTTTTTTTCTCATGTACCCTTATTGTTAGCTGCCTGTGACTCTTAGACCAGCCTTAAAGATACAGTAGAAACAAGGGCAGATCTGTTATAATTCACAGTTTATTCTCATAAACTGTGTACTGTCATTTCCAAAAACTTTTGTTTATAATGCACTTTGATAGCAGTCACATGAGATAAGGAGCTATTCTTTCTTTACACTCATCATCTCCCCTGGAGATGTAGCAAAGACCCAGTTCATTTCTGTAGGCCCAAGAGTTAAGACTTTCTCAAATTCTGTTTGTTTTCTCAGCGTCTAAATGGTTCATTTCACTAGATGTTTTGAACACCAGGAGACAACTCACTTTTCAAGAAGCCCAGCCTGGTGGCTAAAACCAAGGCAAAAATGAGAAGACATCTCTGCGTTTAATGGGTCATGTGCAGTGAAACCCTTGAAGATGACCCAAGAAAGACACTCTAGTCGTTATGCTTGGAAGAGGGGTGAGGACAGGATCAAAGGCCGGCAAGGTCAAGATGGAGGTTTATCACTCTGTATGTTTTTAATAAACATACTTTGTTTCTGTGCCACGTGGAAGCAATGCCTATTCAAAAATCAAGTCGGAAAGACCTCCCTGATGGTCCTCCCTGGCGGTCCACTTCCGCCTGGAAGATTTCCCTGGTGACAAGTGGATAGGAATCCACCTACCAGCGCGGGGGACATGGGCTCGATCCCTGGTCCGCGAAGATCCCACGTGCCACGGAGCAGCTATGCCTGTGCGCCACGACTACTGAAGCCTGCAGACCGAAACCCCCGTGCTCCGCTACAAGAGAAGACGCCGCAAAGAGAAACCCGCGCCTCTCAACTGCAGAGTCGCCTCCGCTGGCCGCAACTAGAGAAAGCCCGCAGAAAGCAATGAAGACCCAGCGCAGCCAAAAATAAATATAAATAAATAAACGATTTTAAAAATGAAAACAAAAAAACCAATATAAAAAAAAAAAAAGAATCCACCTTGCAATGCAGGGGACTCCGGTTTGATTCGTGGTCAGGGAACTAAGATCCCACGTGCTGCGGGGCAGCTAAACCCGGGTGCTGTAAAGCCCTGGAGCCGCCACTAGAGAGTCCCTGCTCCCCAAAGAAAGATCCCGCAGGACACAGTGAAGATCCCAAGTGTGCAGCAGCTAAGACTTGACCCAGCCACACAGATAAATAAATCTATTTTTATTTAAATAAATCTACTTGTTTCTACTTTTGAAAAGTGAAGTGGGAATGACGTTATACACACACACAGGTACACACACACACACACACAGATTCTCATGCAACTCTCCCTGGGTTCAAATCCAGCTATTTGTTTCTGTGATGGCTTGGGTTTCTCCCCGCTTAGAGTGGAGACAGACAATAGTAGCGACTTCTTAAGGTTAATGGGCACATTAGCAAATTAATCTGAGTGAAGCTGCTGAAATAATTTCACAGAGCATGCACTCAGCATATGGTAACCATTAGTGTTAACATGTTCCCCCAAGTATGTAAAAACAAAGAAGGACTTTGTTTTCACCTCCCCCGACACCCTAACAAATATAGCCAGCAAGGAGTTTTCTGAGAAAAACTGATTTCCTTTTACAACGGGGGAAGTCACATTTCTGAACCTCTCTCCTTTTGTGAAAAGACAGGCTCATAATTTTATCCCCTGAGATTAAGAACAATAACGCAAGCGAAACAATGACTGGAACCACTCCCTGTATGCTGGTTTAATCGCTAAGTCACCTCCGACTCTTGTGACCCCATGGACTGTAGCCCGCCAGGCTCCTCTGTCCATGGGATTTTCCATGCAAGAATACTGGAGTGGTTTTCCATTTCCTTCTGCAGGGGATCTTCCCAACCCAGGAATCAAACCCAGGTCTCCTGCATTGCAGCCAGATTCTTTACTGACTGAGCTATGAGGGAAGCTCACTCAACGCATGGGAGGGATTTATTATCCTCATTAATTTTATTATCCTCATTATTTTAGCATGATCATTTATAGGTATCTGGGTGCACAGAGAACATGGTTCTGGAAGACACCCAGGGTCACCATGATTCAAGAATAAACAGAGATGGGAATTCCCTGGAGGTCCAGTGGTTAGGACTCAGCATTTTGACTGCTGAGGGCTTGGGTTCGATCCCTGTTCCGGGAACTAAGCTCCCACAAGCTACACGGTGTGACCAAAAAAAATAAATAAATAAACAGAGATAAAGTAAATAAATAAACTGAGTCCTCCTGGACTCATTGTATTAGTATCAATAATTGGAGAAAACAGTGGCTGACCTCTAAGACCAAAAACACTCAGCTGCTGACCCAAGCTCTTGCTGGAGCAAATCTGACTCCAGAGGTCAGATTTCTGAGCCCTTCTTTTTAGTTCCTGACACACCCAAGGTCAGGATCAAGACCCAAGCTCACAGAGGGCAAGGCTCGGAGCTCACCAGGGGCAAAGCTCAGGTGGCGGTCCCTGCTGCCGTCACCAGTCGGGGTTGCACCTGCCTCCTCTGCTCCGATGTCTGCATCCAGAGCTGGGTGCCGGGGCCCAGGGCGATCGACGCAGGAGACCCTGGGGTCCCGCCTTTGTCCCGACCCCCTCCCGACCTCTGAACTCTCTCCGTGTGTGTGTCTCCGGATCCACAAGGGGGCACTGTTGCACAGTCGTTGGGCACAGAGAGGGGCTACTGCTACCAAGTCACTTCAGTCGTGACCGACTCTGTGCGACACCATAGACGGCAGCCCCCCAGGTTCCCCTGTCCCTGGGATTCTCCAGGCAAGAACACTGGAGTGGGTTGCCATTTCCTTCTCCAATGCATGAAAGTGAAAAGTCAAAGTGAAGTCACTCAGTCGTGTCCGACTCTTTGCGACCCCATGGACTGCAGCCTACCAGGCTCCCCTGTCCCTGGGATTCTCCAGGCAAAAATACTGGAGTGGGGTGCCATTGCCTTCTCCACAGAGAGGCGCGAGGTCTAAATTCCAGCTCTGAAGGTAACCAGCTTGCCTGCCGACCTGTGCTCAGTCGCACAGTTGTGTCCAATTCTTTGCGACCCCACGGCCTGTAGCATCGCCCCCACCCCAGGCTCCTCTGTCCGTGGGATTCTCTGGGGAAGAACACCGCAGTGGGTTGCCATGCCTTCCTCCAGAGGATCTTCCCAACCCAGGAATCGAACCTGCGTCTTTTACGTCTCCTGCATTGACAGGCGGGTTCTTTACCTGCAACCGATTTCCTACACCAGGTGATCTTCCCAGCTTGATCAACTGCATATGACTCTGCTTCTCTGTGCATAATTTTTTTTTCATCTGTAAAGTGGGGGTGATAACTCTTACTATTTCATAGGATAATGAGGACATGGAATTAACGTTTGTGGAAAACCTAGAACAAAGGCGCATGGAATGTGGTTGGGCCTTTGGGTCCTGGTAAGTTTTCTAATTTCTATTCGGAGTGTGATCAGAAGTCTATGGATCAGGTTATATGCCTTAGAGAAGACTCTCCTACAGTTGAAGGTTATTTGTAGATCAGCCCAGACAAAAGATCTGCCATTTCCAGAGCTTTTTTTTTTAGATCAGTGAAACTCGTAGATGCCAAGAACAGCCCGGAAAAAAAAGAAACTCACTGGTGCCCCGTCACGTTGTCATTTAGTCACTCAGTCATGTCCGCCTCCGCAAACCCAGGGACTGTAGCATGCCAGGATTCCCTGTCCTTCACTATCTCCCAGAGTTTGCTCAAACTCATGTCCATTGAGTCTGTGATGCCATCCAACCATCTCACCCTCTGTCGCCCCCTTCTCCTCCCGACTTCAATCCTTCCCAGCATCAGGGTCTTTTCCGGTGAGTCGGCTCTTTGAATCAGGGGGCCAAAGCACTGAAGCTTCAGCTTCAGCATCAGTCCTTCCAGTGAATATTCAAGGGTTGATTTCCTTTCGAATTGACTGGTTTGATCTCCTGGCAGTCCAAGGGACCCTCAAGAGTCTTCTCCAGCACCACAGATTGAAAGCATCAATTCTTTGGCACTCAACCTTCTTTATGATCCAACTCTCACATCCATCTCACGTCCCCAGTCACATCAGTTTACACAGCATAAGCTTTTTTGTGTTGCTAATCTTTGATTCCTATTCCCTCCACACCAGCACTATCCAATCAAAATATAGCAGCAACTGCCTAAGTACTTTAAAATTTTCTAGTAGCTACTGTTGCTACGCAACAAGAGAAGCCACCCCCAACGAGAGGCCCCGGGCACAGCTCCTAGAGGGTAGTCCCCGCTCGCTGGAGCTAGAACAATCTCTCAAGCAGCAACGAAGACCCAGCACAGACAAAAATAAAGAAAGTAAATTTTAGAAAACTAAAAATCCGGTGACTATTTCACACCTACAGCAGCATCTCCACTAGAATGCTAAATTTTCATTTGGAATTCTAGGTCTTCATTTTAGAGCCTGTAAAACTTAAAAGAGTTGAAAAGGTGGATTCAGGTAGCCGGCTGGTTCCAAAGGAACTTAAAACTTTCCCAGTAATTGAATCAAGTGTTGGCATTTATGCTGAAACTCACTGAAATTAACTAAACAGTGAAAGCCAGTTCTTTAACCACACACTGGCCACGTTTTAAGTGCCCAATAGACACCGATGGTTGCTGCTGTTTGGGCAGTGAAGATCGAAATGGATTTTAATCTGCTTCAAGCCCACTGGTCCTCCCCCAACCCCATATCCCACTAGTCTGGCAGGAAATGCCTGTCACTTGCAGGCCCCATTTCCTTCTACAGGGGGATGACATAACTTAGCTTGAAAATACCAGGAAAAAGAGAAATGTCCAGGCTGCTGGTCCATGGGGGCTACTTACTGCCTTTTTTTTTTTTTTGGCTGTGCCAGGTCCTAGTCGCCACACTCAGGATCTATGGTTGTGGCATTTGAGATCTTAGTTCCAGCATGGGGTATCTAGTTCCCTGCCCAGAGGCTGAACCCAGGTCCCCTGCACTGGGAGCATGGAGTCAGTCTTAGCTGCTGGATAGGGAAGTCCCATGAGGGCTACAGTCTTAACTTCTGCTCCTTTGACATTCACTGAGAGCCCCCCAGCCCCAGCCCCTGTCACTGTGAAGTGTCCAGGAGATGCCCCAGTAGTGGTCCCCACAGTCCACAGCCATCTCCCCAGCTCACAAGTGGGCAGGCTGTGGCCTCTGTAGTTCTCCAGGCTCCAACGCTCTCACCCCTTCCCAAATCCCTGTCCCCGTTGTCCCTGCTTCGGGGTGGACCCCCACCCCTGGTGTTGGCCTCTCTCGCCCCCAGGAGAGAAGCAGGAAGGGGAGATACTTTCAGCAGGCAGTTTTCCTACAGAATCCCCCATCGCCCTTGATAAGCGGAGAAAAACCACTTCTCTTCAGGGAATATAATCTATGCCAATGTGGTTTTAGTTATTGAATGAAACAGGGGTAACCCCTCCGCCCTCCACCCTCAAGTTGGTTCAGAGCCAGTCTGAAGGCGTTTCCTGAGTTTACCGGGTAAAACTTGGGGGTGAATTTCCTAAGGCAGGGTCCCTAACCTCCAGGATCTAATGCTCGATGATCTCAGGTGGAGCTGATGTGATAATAATAGAAATAAAATGCACAATAAATGTAACGCGCTTGAGTTATCCTGAAACCACCCTCCCTGCACCCCACACCCGGTCTGTGGAAAAATTGTCTTCTGTGAAACTGGTCCCTGGTCCCCAAAAGAATGGGGAGGGCTACCCTAAGGGCTGGGACACACGCCCCTGAAAATGTGGTCAGGGCCGCTTTGGGCCTTAGAGCAGATGACATCTGTAAGCAGGTGGCCAGCCTCCACTGTGTCCAGGAGATTTAAGATTCTCTTCTTAGCTCCGTCTATGGGAGGGGGAGAGGCTTGCTCTTCCAGTTATGCAGTGAGAGGGGTACTTGGGGCTGGCGTGGCAGCATCTCATCCCCTCCCCAGTGATGCTCTAAGCCTTCTCTGGCTGAGGCTGCCCCTCAGCTGCAGGTGGGGATGATGGCAGATGGCTCAGGTGAGGGGCTGTGGACCCAGGTGTATCCTGAACCCCCATGACCTGTGTCCCGAGACAGCACACCCATCCCTCAGCTTCTGTTTCTGTTTCTTAATGTGCATGAAGGAGGCTGCATGGCAGAGAGCTCAAGATGCGGGCTCTGGATTTAGATGCCTGGATTCGCTGCCACTTTGCTATGTGACTTTGGGTTAGCCAGTTGACCTCTCTGTGCCTCCCTTTCCGCCTTCATAAAATTAAGCATAATTACGGGGACCTCGTGGGATTATTGTGACGATTAAAACTAGTTGGTATGCATAAAACTGTTACGAAGGCACCTAGTAAAAACTGATATATAACTGTTAGATCTTTTTGTTTTTAATCATTATTATCCTGAGATGTGTGTCTTTCAGCATCTACCTTCCGCTTTCTTTCCAGCTCTCTCGTGCTCTGTATCTGTCCATCTCTGCCCATTTGTCCATCTCCATCTTTCCCAGAATCTGTGACCTTGCTGCTGCAGCTAAGTCGCTTCAGTCATATCCGATTGTTTGTGACCTTATGGACTGTAGCCCACCAGGCTCCTCTGTCCATGGGATTCTCCAGGCAAGAATACCAGAGTGGGTAGCTGTTCCCTTCCCGAGGGGATCTTCCCAACCCAGGGATTGAACCCAGGTCTCCTGCATTACAGGAGGATTCTTTACCTGCTGAGCCGCCAGGGAAGCCCTTCTCACTCTCTGTCTCTCCCTATACCCTTCTGGGGTTTTATTTCTCTGCCTCTGGTCCCAGTCTCTTTGCCTATCTCTGCAACTCGTGGTCTCTGCCTCTCTCCACCCTCAACCCCAGCCTGGGTTCTCACCCATGGAGCCCCTGTTCCAAACCCTTCCCACTTGCCAGGCTGGAGGCGTCTCCATGATATGACCTAACCACCCCCCCCCCCCCTCGCCCAACCCCGCCAAACACAGACACACTCACTCTTGGATTCATCCCCAAATAACTGGGTCACCTCTGCCTAACCTCAAGCAGGACAGGACAAGAGGTGAGGCCGCAGAGCAGGGTAGAAGGATTCCGCATCCACCCCCTTCTCCCTCATTCCAGCCGCCCCAGCCCTGTCCCTCCCTCTGGCTCCAACCCCCCCTCCTCCCACTGCCCAGACCTAAGTCACGTCTGGGCAGCTGTGAGGTCTGAGCCCACCCTGCACCACCCACCCACCCCCACACACACACCCCTTCTGCTGACCTCCTCCATGTTCATGGTCAAAGCTGCAGGTCCCCGGAGCAGAAGGGTCCGGGGTCTCTGTGCCCCCAGGTGACCAAACACCGCAGGCAGGTAGAGGGAGACAGGGTCGGAGAACCAGACACTAGGGAAGGGCCAGACACATAAAAAACAGAGGGAATCGGGGCCTGAGAGAGACGGAGGGAGGCCCAGTCATCCCTCAGCATCACCTCAACTGTCCCTACAACCCCTCATCAGGGTGGTCCACACCTGCTTCTTGAGTGATCTCATCCAACCCCATGGCTCTAAACACACGTCTCCTCAGGTAACTGCTCACCGTGCCTCACCCACCCCGACCTCTGTCTGTCCCCTGGGGCTCATACGTCCAACCGCTTGGCTCCCGATGGGCGCCCTCAGTTCAGCCCTTCTCCCCCACACCCCCCAGCACCTCTACACAGATGGCGCCACAAATGTGACCGCCAACAGACCCAGGCGGAGACACCCTCCACGCCTCCCTTCTCCTCCCTCCCCACCGTCCACCCATCGATCGGGTACTTGACTCCCCGTCCCTCCCCTTTCTCTTCTCCCAGGGGCCACAGCCTCTCCCATCCGGGGGTCTGTTGCCACCTCCCACCTCCTCGCTGGTTTCTCCGCTTCCATCTCACCCCTACTCCCATCATTCTCCATGCGGAATGCTTTTTAAAAAGAAATCAGATCACACCACTCCTATCTCATGCTTAAAAATCCAGTGCACTGAGGGACTTCCCTGGTGGTCCAGGGGTTAAGATGTCACCTTTTTAATACCGAGGGTGCAAGTTCGATCCCTGGTCGGGAAGCTAAGACCCCGCATGCTTTGCAGCCAAAAAAATAAATAAAAACCGAAACACAAAAGTGAAGCAGTATTGTAATACATTCAGCTAAGACTTTTAAAATGGTCAACAGCAAAAATAAAAATAAAAAATAAAAAATCCATTGCATTGAAAATACACCCAAACTCTTTCCCCTTGCATGCAAATCTCTCAGGGATTGAACCCAGGCCATCGCAGCGTAAATGCCAAGTCCTAACCACTGGACAACGAGGGAATTCCTCCAACTTCTCTCTCTTTTTCCTGCCAAGTTCGCTGCCTCTCAGCTTTAAAGTCCCCTCCTCCGAGACGCCCCGACACCCCCTCATTTGCAGTCACCCCACCTGGTCCCAGTCCCTCTCTAATATCAGCCAAGTTCTCTGCACACACATGACTACCAGATATTCACTTGTCCCTGCATCTTTTTCTGTTGGTCGGCCTCCCCCGCTGGGACATGTACCCCTGAAGCATCGAAATGTGCTTGTCCCTTCCCGCAGCTTGGAGCCTCAGAAGGGCACAGGTGCTCTTTGACTAGCAAAGGCTTCATCCTACCCCCCACTCTCTGGGTGCCCACAGCATGCCTGGCTCGGTGTCCATTGCATTCCCCACCTCCCCACCGCAGAGTCTTTTGGAAGAATTTTGAGACAGAGGAACAATGATCACCCTGACTTTACAGATGAGAAAACGGAGGTTCACAGGGGTGCAGTCACGTGTGCAAGGTTCCAAAGGCAGAATGTGCTGCTGGGAATTTGAATCGGGGAGGTTCTGCTGGGGAAACACAGCTGGGAGAGGGAGGAAGGGAAGATGAGAGAGATTTAATGAGAGGGAGAATAAGAGAAAAAGAAACAGAGAGTGTGTGTACATGTGTGAGAGAGAGAGGGAGGGAGAACCGGAGAGAGGGAGAGGAGAAAGCTGACAGGCCACCAAGCAAGAAGGGGGCAGTGAGACCGGGGTCTCTTGGCCCCTCTGGCTCACTGAACTCAGCCTGGCACCAGGCAGCCTGAGAGCTCTGAGCTGCAAGCTGGCAGCACCTCGCCCCAGGAGTGTGTCCCTAGGGGGCAGGCCAGCCCAGCTGGGGATGTTTATAAGCTCCCCAGGGGGCCCCTGCTGGAGGCAGCAGGCAGGAGCCCAGCCCAGTGTAGGATCCCAGAGTCCAGAGGCAACCATAGGATCCCAGAGCCCAGAGGCAACCAGGTGAGTGTTCCACCCACTACTCCCCTAAGAGCAGTCTTCATGACCTACTCTCCGTACAGCTCCGTGTCCCTGTGGCTCTCGGCCTCCGGACCTTAGGTCTTCAG
Organism: Capra hircus; assembly: GCF_001704415.2. Taxonomy (NCBI): domain Eukaryota; kingdom Metazoa; phylum Chordata; class Mammalia; order Artiodactyla; family Bovidae; genus Capra; species Capra hircus. The sequence goes on along the minus strand of NC_030825.1, from coordinate 58,006,858 downwards.
GTCTGTTTCCCCCAAATAGGTCTCTAGTCAGGAGGGTCTCTCCAGTCCTCCCTGTGTCTCCCCTGGTCTATTTGCCTGAATCTCTCTCTCCCGGACTCTGACTCTCAGCCAGTCTCTGATGTTGCCTCTTCGCTGCATCCTTGAGGGCCCTGTCTCCATCCTCCTACGTCTCCCAGTCTATAGATGGAGAGACAATTTCTCCATCTCTTCCTCTCCACCCACTACTCTCTCTCTTTCCACTTCTCTCTCAGCCTCTCAGTCTCTCCAGGCTGTGGGTCTCCAGGCCATGAGCTCAGACACTGCGATGTGTATGTGTGTGGGTCAGAGAGGGGGTGGTATACATCTTTGTCTGTCCAATAATATCCTGGGGGAGGGGGAGCAGGAGTGGAGAGAGAGACTGATGGAAAGACTTGGTTCCCTAGAGACTGACCCTCATACAGGTGCTGAAGGATGACCACAGCAGGAAACCCCTGGGGCTGGTTCCTGGGGCATCTCCTCCTCGGTGTCACAGGTATCTGAGCGAGGTGTGTGTGTGTGAGATTGTGTCTGAAGCTTGTTACTGGGTGGGCACGACTCAGGGTCCTCCAGGACCTGACTGAAGCTGCGTGGGTGACAGTACGGTGTGACGGTTGCTGTCTGGATGCACACATGTGATTTCTTGTATCACAGGGTGTTTGCATGGGTGCCACCTGGGTACTGGCATGTGTGTGGCTTTGCATGTCTCCGTGTGCAGTCGTACCCATAAGAGTCGGTGCATGATTGGGGAACGGGTTTGACAGTCTATGCCTCTGGATACCCTGCTCAGTGACAATGCTGAGAGGACCTGAGTGATGAGGCTGCAAGGACCTGTGGAGCCGGAAAGTGTGAAAGTGTCAGTCGCTTCAGTCATGTCCCGTGCTTTGCGACCCCATGGACTGTAGCCCGCCCTCCCCCCACACCAGGCTCCTCTGTCCATGGGATTCTCCAGGCAAGAATACTGGAGTGGGTAGCCATGCGCTTCTCCAGGGGATCTTCCCGAACCAGGGCTGGAACCCGGATCTCCTGCACTGCAGGCAGATTCTGCACTGCAGGCCTTGCCTGGGGTACCTCTGAAAGGGAGATTACGATTCTAGGGGAGTCACCCATTGCTGGCAATCTGAGCCTGCTTCTTGGGTCTCCAATCCTGAGAGGCCCCAGGGACCCACATGAGGACGGGGTTGCTGTGTGAGCCGGCTGTCTGCTGCCCTGGGGGGACGGGACTGAGCCAAGTTGGGCGAGACACCGGGGCTACAGATACTGGCACTGCCTCCCTGAGCGTCTTCCTCTGTCTCCCTTGCCTCTGCCACCTTGTGTGGAGGGGTCTGCTCGTGCTGGGAGACTGAGGCCCCAGAAGTGCACAGGCCTGCCGTGGTGCTTGTGTGTGTGTGTGTGTGTGTGAGAGAGAGAGAGAGAGATGGAGTGTGGGTCTGGGAGATGGCTGTAACGAACTCGAAGCTGAAACTTCCCCGACAAGAGACCCTACCTCTGTGAACCCAAACCCACCCCAAGGAGCCTGATGCGTGGAATTAAGGCCCCACACTGTGACTCCGCCCCTAGGACTCTCACTGCCCGCAGGATCCCTGACTCCATCCCTGCGGTTCTAACCACACCCGCCCACCGAGAGGTGTAGTCCCATCCGACCGCCACACACCGCAGTGCACTGTGACCCCGCCCCCAAGAGCCCTAGTCCCGCCTCCTGTCTGTCTCCCAGCTCTGACCACGCCCCCGTGCACCGAGACCCCGCCCCCAACCCCGCTCCCGCAAGTCCGGCTTCCACCCTGAGCCACGCCCCCTCACCGCGGCAGAAGTCCCTACCACCCAGTCAACAGTGGCTACGCCCCCTAGAGCCATGGCCACGGCCCCAGGAGTTAGTGTCCTGCATTCTGGGCCTTTGGCCCAGTTCTGACCACGCCCCCACGCCGAGCCCCGCCCCCAGGGGCCCCGTTTCGGCTCAGAGCCGGGTCCCCCAGCCCTGCCTCCGCCCTCAGGATCACTCGCCTGGGGCGGCAGCAGCCGTATCATCAACGGCGAGGACTGCCGCCCGCACTCGCAGCCCTGGCAGGCGGCCCTGTTCTTGGAAAATGAATTTTTCTGCGGGGGCGTCCTGGTGCATCCGCAGTGGGTGCTGTCAGCTGCGCATTGCTTCCAGAAGTGAGTGCAGGGCGCTGGGGTGGGAGGTGCGGAGAGGAGGGACAGGGACGGGGCTTGGGTCCTAGGGAGGGTCTGGATGCACTGTTAGGGGCTTCATAGGTTCAGTCTCCGGGTACTAAAAGGAAGGTTCTGCGAGGGAAGCGGGAGTTCTTGCTTTGGAAAGACTCAGAGTCCTGGGTTGACATCTCAGTTCCATTGCTGAGTATCTAGTAAATTAAGGCAAGTTCTTGCCTCTGGATTATTGCTTGTGCACTAGGATTTGAAATCATGACTGGGTAGTGCAGAGCTTAGCCAGGAAGATGAGGGTGGGGCAGGGGGCCGGAGATGGCGTTGTGGTTGAAGACAAGAATGGAGATAATGGCGCGGCTGCCACAGAACTAACCTGTCCCCACACTACCCCCGCACCCTCGACCCCCTGGCCCTCAGGTCCTATACCATTGGGCTGGGCCTGCACAGTCTTGAGGCCGACCAAGAACCAGGCAGTCAGATGATAGAAGCCCACCTCTCCATCCAACACCCAGAGTACAACAAACCATCTTTCGCCAACGACCTCATGCTCATCAAGTTGGAAGAATCGGTGCCCTCGTCTGATACCATCCAGGACATCAGCATCGCCTCCCAGTGCCCGGGCGCCGGGGGGGATTCCTGCTTGGTTTCCGGCTGGGGTCGGCTGGTGAATGGTGAGCTCCGGAGATGGGTGTGTCTGGTCTCTCTGAGGGGTTCTCCGCCCAGCCAGTAGAGGCTGATCTGATGCTCTGCGTCCCAGGCAGACTGCCCAAAGTGCTCCAATGTGTGAATATCTCACTGGTGTCGGAGAAGATCTGCAGTGAACTCTATGCTCACGTGTACCACCCCAGCATGTTCTGCGCTGGCGGAGGCCAGGATCAGAAGGACTCCTGCCATGTGAGAGATGGGGGAAGGGAAGAGGGGAGAGGATCCAGGGAGAGGTGGAAAAGGGAGGGGACAGGGACCCCGTGGTGTGAAGAAACAGAGATATGGGAGAGAGACTGGAAGAGAAATAGACACGGGAATAAAGAGAAGCAAGGAAAGTGAGAAATAGAAATAAAGACAGATGTAGTAAGGCAGAAAGAGACATACACACATGCACACCCGGAGAGAAACAGATACATTGACACACAGAGATGAAATGTAAAGTGAAATAGGATAAAAACTCAACATACAAGGAGGTGCCGAGATGCACAGAGACTCCGCGAGTCATTGAGACAGAGAAGTAAGCTATAGTGGGAGAAAAAGAAGGAGAGACCCAGAGATGGAACAGCAGCAAACGCGAGAGAATCGGCCAGCTGTTAGGACGTAGGGAGCCAAATTAGGTGTGATCAGGGCTCTGGAGTGGAACCTTTAAGGAATATGTTGCCATCTTTTGCCCTCTCTCCTGTCTTTGCCTCTCTTCATTTGGCTCCTCTCTGATCTCACATCTATCTCCACTTCTCTGTGTTTTGTTTGTTTTTAATATTCATTTATTAGTCTGTCTACTGGCCTGACCCGGGTCTTAGTTGCAGCGCACAGGATCTTCGTGCAACACGCTGGCTTCTCTACTTGTGGTGCTCAGGCGTCTCTCTAGCTGTGGCACATTAGTCGGTTGCCCCACTCTAGTTAGTCACCCCACCGCATGCGGGAGCTTAGTTCTCCGACTAGGGGTCGAATTTGTGTTGCCTGCCTTGGAAAGGGGATTCTGAACCACTGGGCCTCCAGGCGCGTCCCCACCTCTCCGTGTTTTGGATTCTTTATTCTCTGTCTCTCCACAACAGGGTGACTCTGGGGGCCCCCTGGTCTGCAACGGGTCCCTGCAGGGCCTGGTATCCTTTGGACAAGCCCAGTGTGGCCAACCCTACGTGCCAAGCGTCTACACCAACCTCTGCAAGTTCACGGACTGGATACAGAAAACCATCCAGGCCAGTTAACTCCTGCGACTGGGATTCATGAAATTGAACCCCAAAATATAAGCTGCTGAAGGAATTCAGGAATCTGGGTTCCCAGTGCCTTCCACCCTCAGACTCAAGAGTCTAGACCCCCACCCCCAGCCCCCTCCCTCAACCCCAGGAGTCCTATCCCATCAAGAATCTTTTCCTGTACACGGTGCCCCCTAGCGGCATGATGTTGACACCGCCTTATCATTGGTAGAGAAAGCTGATTTTTCACCGTTTTTGTCCCTTCCCCTAAGCCCTGAAATAAAGTCTAAGAGAGTACCAGCTCGGTTCAAACTGTCCTCCTTGCTTCCTTTCCCATCCAAGGGATTCCAGCAAATAGTTTGCCTTCTTGGTGCCTCAGTTTTTTCATCTGGGAAATGGGACCCTTGACCAGGAGAATCACAGGATCCCCATGGAAGAAGACATACCTGAGAGGAGGTTAAGAGAAACTGATTCTGTGGATGTTGTCCAGTTTCTGAAAAGTCGAATCAGCAAACAGCAAATTAATGGGGTTTCCTTATTTTGTTTAATCAACTTTAGTTGACTTATTTTGGTTCTTTGGTGCATTTTAAGAATTTTTCACTTGTGGTTGCCTCAGGACCCACCTGCTGTAGCTGGAGACTGGTGGCAAGAATCTGGGAGGCAGGGGTAGGGGAGTCTGAGGACGGAGAGAGGGGCGAGTTAGGACAGAAAGAGAGAAGACTGAAGGCCCAAGAATATAAGGAATTGTTATTATACTAAATACAATGGGGCTTCCCTGGTGGCTCAATGGTAAAGCATCTGCCTGACAATGTAGGAGATGCAGGTTCAGTCCCTGGGTCAGGAAGATCTCCTGGAGAAGGAAATGGCAACTCACTTAGTATTCTTGCCTGGAGAATCCCATGGACAGAGGAGCCCAGTGGCAGTCCAGTGAAAGTCCATGGGGTGGCAAAAAGTCGGACACAACTTAGAGACTAACCAACAACAACTAAATAGAATAAAAAAGATAAGAATTTATATCCAGGAATGTCTTCATAAATAAACTGTGAACCTATACTTAAGGAGATATTCAAATTTCTCTGTATCTCTTCAGTATCCTCAAATATATAAAGTAAATGATGAGATAACTAAGAGAGACAAATCCCCACTCACGATAGAGGACTTGGGGAAATCCCTGGTGGTCTAGTGGCTAGGACTCTGTTTTCACTGCTGATGGCTCAGGTGCAAATTCAATCCTTGGTCAAGGAACTAAGATCCCACAAGCCACTCGGGGCGACCAAAAGTAAAAAAAAAAGATTTTGAAAAACGTAAAGAGGACTTTAAGGAGCCTCTTAAAAAATAATAGAACAAACAAGATAAAAGTGGATAAGGACATATATGATTTGAACAAAGTGATTAACAAACTTTATTTAGTCATCATATATAGAACATTGCACCCAGTATCTGAATATACAACCTTTTCAAATCACACATATCTACTAGAATGGCTAAGACTAAAAAGAAAGACAGCATGGTGTATTGGTTGTATGTAGAGCAGCAGTAATTCTCACATATTTCTGGGGGCGGGGGAGTATAAAGTGGTACAACTGCCTTGGAAGACAGTTTGGCAGTTTCTTAGAACATAAACATATGCTGTCTACCCCATAACCAGCACGTCCACTCTTAGGTATTCATGTAAGAGCAATGGGGAAAAAAAAAAAAAAAAACAACCTCCCACGAATGTTCATAGGAGCTTTATTCATAGCAGCCAAATTGGAAGCAACCAAAATGTCCATGAAGGAGTGAATGGGCAAACTGAACTATTCACACAATGCAAAACGCTACTCAGTAATAAAAAGCTGACGTATTGATATATACAACAGTATAAGTGCATCTCAAAATCAGTATGCTGAGTAGAGACTTCAGTAGCGATCCAGTGGTTAAAAAATTCCAGAACCACAGACTCTCAGTTATTCCAGAATCCTAGGGTCTCAGTCATTCTAGAACCACAGACCTTCAAAATCTCTAGATTATCAGACCTTCAGATTCTAGAATAGAAAGGCTTGTTGTTGTTGAGTTGCTATGTCTGACTCTTTGTGACCCCATGGGCCGCAGCACACCAGGCTTCCCTGTCCTTCACTGTCTCCTGGAGTTTGCCCAAGTTCATGTCCACTGAATCGCTGATGCCATCCTGCCATCTCATCCTCTGTCACCCTCTGTATGGATACACATATCCACTATCCTTTAGATTCTTTTCCCATATACATCATTGCAAACTGCTGTAAGAGTTTTCTGTGCCATACAGTAGACTGCAATGCTTTATAATGTGATGGGATTGAGAGTTACCTGGGTGTATGCATTTATCAAAACTCGCTGAACACGAAATCTATATCTTGCACTGTGTACACCACGATTTTAAAAATATACCTCAAGGCCTCATTCAGTAAAGCAACCCCCTTGCCCCCTCCAAGATCGTCTTGCACCCCACGTCCCACCCAGGTCAAGTGTCTACAGCACGTAAGCCTTGTTTTTCCCTTCAGCACTTCAGCTGGTTATTTGTCACTGTTGTCTTTCAGCCACCTTTTTGTAAAATGGGGTTTCAGTTTTGTCTTTTTTTTTTTTTTAACACCGGTAAATACTTGCATTCAAGCCAGGAAGGGGAGGCTGAGGTCTGGCCCCCTGCTCTGCTCCTTTGATGCTGTGGGGCCGGCCCCTAGAGTAGACCCACCTCTTTGGGTTCCCTGAGCTTCTTTGCTTGTAGTTTTCTCAGATTTGACCTGTCCATGTCGTGCCGTTCAACCCCCTTCAAGATGCCTCTGGAGGGCAGGGGAGATCTGCCTTCCACTGTGACTGGGCTGTGGGGTTCTGACTACCTTGCTTACAGGCTCATGACTTGATTAATTTGTTGTATTCGAAAACTTGAAATGTAGGAAGCCATTAAGTATCTGTTTCTATTTTTGGAATATTTCTATTACTTACAATTAATTAATAAAAGTGGGTTTAAAAACCTATCCATGAATGGGGGGTGGGAAATATATATATATATATATATATACATTTGCACAGCATTTACAAAAATTGTACTGATACTGAGCTATGAAGCAAGTCTCAACACATTTCAAAATGTTAATATACCGAGGTTATTGTCTGGCCACAATGTCATTAAGCTAGGAATTGACAAAATACCATAACCCGAGCTCCAGAATTCGGAGTTGGTCCCCCACAGCCCGCTCCGTCTGACCCCGGAGTCCCGCCCCCAGCCCGCCCCCAGCACGCCCCGTCCCTCAGAGCCGCGTGTTGGCGCCACCTGGCTGTGGAACCCTCCCAGGACAGGAGGAAAAGAGGTTCCCTCCGGTTCCGCCTCGCGCAGCATAAGAAATATAAAAAGTTTCAGGGAAAAACCTAGCTGGACGTGGGGCGTCCCCCCTCCTCAGAGTCACACTTGCAAGCTGGGGCCGCACACATATTTTAACTCCCTGGGCCTCAGTTTCCCCATTTTTAAACTGGGGAAAAGAGGGTTCAGAAAAAGAGGCCCAAAATTGAGAGATGGGAGAGCCCTTGCTTCTTCAGGTCCTAATCTGCTCTGAGAAAGACCCCAAAACCACCCCTCGGTAAGATTCTGGGAAAACAGGACTGATGATGGCCTGCATTACTCATTAAGTGCCAGGCACAGATTTCACACACTAACGCCTCAAAACACTCCAAACAGGCAGAAGCAATTATTAGTCTCATCTTACAGATGGATGACTGAGGCACAGAGAGGCCAAGTGACTTGCCTAAAGACACACAGCATTATGTGAGGTAGGATTTGACTCTAGGCTGCCTGGAGTCAGAGTCAACGTCTGAATCACGTCCCCTGTTAACTTGTCTTTCACACACCAGCCTAATTCTGATTTACACACCTGCTCTATGCATATCAACTGGTCCAATCCCATCCATTCTCCACTCCCTCCCCCACCCTAAGGCCCCATCACAGATGAGCAATGATAACTAGAGAGAGGTGATGCTTCACACCCAAAGAGCCAAGGACTTCTGGACCATTCTCTCATCCCACTTTCCAACTTCCTCAGCCTGGGTGACCTTGAACTTCTGGGGTGCTACCCTCCCCGCCATCTATCTGCTCCTGTGTGAGATTAATTGTTTACTCTGTACTCTTAGCTCCTTACGCGTATCTGTCTTAGATACTCCTTGTAACACTCTGTGATTTTATCTGATTATTATTAAATAGAATTACCTGGGTTTTAAGGATGAGAAACTGAAAGCACTTACCAGAATTTCCAAAACAGTAAGCCGTGGGGCAGGGGCCTGAGCCCAGGCTGTCTGACTCCAGGGCCAGGACACTGAAATACTACTTTTGACTGGTTCCATAATGAAGGGGGGGGGGGGTTGTGGAGAGATGAAATTAGAGGAGACCCAACACCACATGAGGAGTTCCCTGGGGCATCAAGAGTCCAGTGCCCCTTGGGGAAGGGGACAGGATGCAGGGCCTGTCTCCCTGGTAGAGAGGGTTCAAGAGGAAGCTTGTTGCCTCAGCATATGTGCTCAGTCGTCTCTGACTCTTTGCGACCCCCTTGACTGTACCCCCCTTTGACTGTACCCCGCCAGTCTAAATTCCTCTGTCTATGGAATTTTCCAGGCAAGAATATTGGAGTGAGTTGCCATTTCTTACTCCAGGGGATCTTCCTGATCCAGGAATCGAACCCACGTCTCTCGCATCTCCTGCATTGGCAGCAGATTCTTTACCACTAGTGCCACCTGGGAAGCCCCCTGTTCCCTCGGGGTGGAGGGGAGGAAATCCCAAAGGGGCTCAAACACCAGGCTGAGACGTTTGTTCAGGGGTGATGGGGAGTCGCCCCTGGAAGTGCCGTGAGCAAGGAGGGGGCGGGGTCGGCTCTGCGTGTCTAGAGAGCCCCTCTGAGGCCAACTGCTGAGGGACAGGAGGGGACAGAGTAGAGGATGGGAGGCCAGGGTGGAGGTGGGGGCGAGGTCCAGGAGTAGAGGGGGGCACCTGAGCCAGACCAAGAGGACAGAGCGGAAGGACAGGGGTGGCTGCCACTGGGCTGTAGGGAGTGAGGGGAGGGATGGAGTCGCCTGGCCACATGACTGGGTGGACAGTGGGGGCTCTCCCTGAGACGGGAAACGTGGGAGGAGGGAGAAGGAGAGTTTGGGAAAAGAGAGAAATGAGTTATGACACACTGAGTGGGACAGACCTGGGGCCTCCCCGGGGTGTGTTGGGGGTGCCTCCCAGGAGCGTGGCTGCCCGAGGCTGGAGTATTAGGGTCAGATGGAGAACTCCTTGGTTGGTAGTTGAACCACGGAACTGATGAAAGAGAGACTCCAGGGAGTGTTCCCGGTTAAAAGACTAGGGAGGGACGAGGGCCTCAGTGGAGGTGAAGAACGTCTGGGGAGGTGCCCAGGGCGACATTGATTCCCCACGTCTGACTCGGGCGAGTGGGCGGGGCGAGGGGCGGGCCGTTGATGTCGCCGCGTCGGGGGCGGGGTGAGGCGGGCGCCCTCCCCAGGAGCTTGAGCTCAGGTTAGTAGGAGCCTGGGCGGCGCGCTGGTGCGAGCTCAGAGTCCCATCCGTGTCAGGGAGACGCTCAGAATACGTGCCTGTGAGAGCTAGTGGGAGGGACAGGAACACATGTGGTGGTGATGGAAAACGCTTAGCCTGGCACCTGGGATGCCCTTGCTATGATTACCCCTCGCCACCACCCGGCTAAAGCCGAGGGAGGTGGCTCCAGGGGTGGAGTTGAACAGACAAACTAGGTGGCAGAAGGCAGGATTCATCTTACCCTCCGTGGTGACCTTTGCTGTGATGCCCCTCTCTGGGTCTCAGTCTCACTATGTGTGTGAGTCACTCGGTCGTGTCCGACTCTTGGCGACCCCATGGACTGTAGCCCGCCAGGCTACTCTGTCCATGGAATTCTCCAGGCAAAAATACTGGAGGGGCCATTTCTTCCTCCAGGGGAGCTTTCCAACCCAGGGATCGAACCTGGGTCTCCTGCATTGCAGGCAAATTCTTTACTGTCTGAGCCAGCAGAGAAGCCCCAGTATTGAGGAAGCTGTAATAATACCCACCTCAGGGGGCTGTCAGAACGATAAATGAGATCATGCGAGGCCAACACTCCATAAACAGCGGCGGCTAAACTGCCAAAGCAGTGGCCCACTGTGAGTACAAAGGCTTTGAGCACAAATTTGCCGCAAGAAAAGGAGACAAAGTAGTTCTAGGGTAGATTCCAGACTGGGAATCAAACTACAGACGGGGTCCCAGAACCTCTGAATATGGCAGGGTTCTCGAATGCCTACAGATGTGCAGTTCTAGACTATTTTTCTATCTTGGGTTTGAGGGCAAGAAGAGAAGGGGGCAACAGAGGATGAGATGGTTGGATGGCAGCACTGACTCAATGGACATGAGTTTAAGCAAACTCCAAGAGATGGTGAAGGACAGGGAAGCCTGGCATGCTGCAGTCCATGGGGTCACAAAGAGTCGGACACAACTTAGCAACTGAACAATGACAACAAGCCTTTCTAGTCTAGAATCAGATGGTCTGACATTCTCGAGATTTTGAAGGTCTATGGTTCTAGAATGACTGAGACCTTAGGATTCTGGAATAACTAAGAGCTTGGGGTTCTGGAATGTCTGAAAGACATCTGGGGGGCTTAGATACCATCATTCACCCACATTATCTGTGGGGAACTCAAGGGCTAGGCATTGGCACTAACGTCCTTAACAGTCAGCCCCAATCAGGCAGCCCCTTCCTGTACACATGATGGATTTCCAGAAACATGGAAGAAATATGCCTATAACAGCTCCCATCTTTCGCTGGGTGATCTGAGGTCAGTACCTCCTTCTCCCTGTGCCTCCTCATTAGTTAAACTAGCCATGATAGTCTCGAGACAATTTCCCAGGGTCCTCTATGGTCCTGAGACACTAGAAAACAAATCTAAATTCCCAAAGCTTTGGGTTATCTTAGTGATGATCTCCAGTCTCCAGAAAACCAGAATCCAGATTTCAAGCTCAATAAAGACCATAGGATCCAGAATAGACTCCAGCTTCCCAGTCTCTGAAGTCATGCTCTAGAGTCAGGATCCTAGGAATCTCAGATTCATGGGAAGCCAGGCCCCTGTCTCCCAGTCCAGTCTTTTAAATACACAATACAGATTTGAAAGTCGAGACTTCACATTTCAGAGTCTATCCATGTAACCTCAGAATCTAGACCCACACTCTAGAAATCCAGGCCCCCAAAACTGAAAATCCAAAATTTATCATTCATATTCCAGGCCCCAGGGCCTCGAGTCCTATATTCCAAACACCAGACTTCAGACTCTTAATCTGGACTCTAGTATTCAGAGGCATCAAATCTAGAATCTAAGTCTGAGACCTGGCACTCAAAGGCCAGGGTGCAGGATGCAAATTCCAGACCCGAACTCCAGAAGTCAGACTCCCAAATCCACCCCTGACTCCAGGTCATGAGTGCTTGATTCTAGGCCCCAAACTCAGAATTCAGAATTGGAGATCCAGAATCAAAGATCCAGAATCCAGAATTGGGAGGTTCGGACTCCAAGATCCAGAACTGGGTGTCTAGGTCCAGAATCCAAGATCCAGAACTGAATATCCAGATCCAGAATCCACTGTTCAGAATCCAGAGTAGAGAGTTCAGAATCCAGAATCAGAGGTCCAGAACTTGGGGGATCCCTGTCCAGCTCCAGAGTCCAAGATCCAGAACCCTCATCCAGGCACAGGAAGCTGGGCTCTAGAATCCAGTTTCTACACTCCAGACCCCAAATTCCTGGTTACGTGCTCCGGACTCCTGGCTCTGTATTTTGGTCTCCTCCAATTCTCTGCTCTTGCCCTACTGCCTCCTCTACCCCCACCCCCCAGACAAACTGCCCCTGGGAGGGAAGTTCCTCCTCATAGACTCAGACAAAAACTTCAGCCTCATAAATGCTCATTAGGCCTTGTCCCGCACCCCACCAGCCACCTAGGCGTCCCCGCCTGTAAACTGACTCCCAGCCATTTCCCACCCCACCCTCCCCACTCTCCCAGGACCCGGGTGGAGCTGGGAGCTTATAAATTCAGGCGTTGGGGTGCCAACTCCCTTTCCTCTGGCATCCAAGCTGCCCCAGATGCTGCTGGAGGATCTGGAGGGGGTGAGATCCTTGAGATGGAGGAGAGGGGTTGGAGTGAGGAGGGACACAGGTCTGCGCTGGTCTAGGGGAAACAGGAGGTGCCCAGGTTCCCGGGAGCAGATATGGACTGCCTGGAGGGATTTTCGTGTCAAGGGCACCTGGGGAGGTCCATGTGTTCTTTACCCAGACACCAAGCTGGACCTGAACCAAGAAAATGTCCTGGAGATGTAAGAGGGAGCTGCAGCGGGGAGGTGGGGGAGGGGAGGGGCCGAATCAGAAGGACATCTTCGAAAGCATTTGTACCAGGGCCAGGAACCAAGGTCAGGAGTTATCACCGGAGCAGGTCAGCTCAGCACAATCTCCCTGAGGCCTCCCGTGTGCTAGGCCCCTGGCTGGGCAGTGCGCGGGACGCAGAGAGGTGCTGACCTGAGCATTCCTGGGGATGAAATCAGAGCAGGCACTCTAGGACCCAGAAGAGATACCTGTCTGATATCAGGGTCTCCCAGCTCAGCTGAGGGCTGAGCCTCAGCGGGCAGATATGTATTCCGAAGCTGAAGGGAAGACGGACTTTAAGCCCCAAGCTTGCCCAGCACCATGCAGTGCTGGGCTTCCAGAGTCCAGTCAGGCTGGAACTGCCCTTAGGGAGTTCTGGGTCTGGAAGGGGAGGCAGACACCACTGACTTGGGGGAGGTCAGAAGTGGACCTTGAAGGGAATGGCATACCTGGGAGGAGGAAAAGCCTGAACAGAAGTGTAGAGGCATGACATTGTAAAAAGGGAAAAAATGGAAAAATTGGCTGCCTCTAGGGCCAGGTTATGAGAGACCCAGCCAGTGAGGGTGGAAGGGGAGAAGACACTCAGGTGGTCTGGGACTTTATCCCGGGGGAACTGGGGGTCTGCAAGTGCTGTGAGTGGAAAAGGGAACTGGTCACCTCCAAGCATAGGAGCATTCTGTGTGGGCCATGTGGGAGGACAGGCTGGTGGGGGGTGTGGGACTCAAGTAGAGGGACAGGCTGAGTGAGGGGAAGCCCAGAGGCTGGATAGGAGGCTGGATAGAAGGCTGGTATAGGGTTTGGGGAAAGAATGAATCTTGAGCCAGAGCCCTCGGGCAAGTGGATGGTGTTGGGGTCTGCCAGGCCATGGGGACCCCGGGGAGTCTGACTAGGTGCCTGGAGGAACAGCAGACTCCTGCAAGATGGGGAACCCGAAAGGAAGAGCAAGTTGGGGTGGAGTACAAGGATGCTGAGAAGAGGTGTCTTAAGAAAAAGTGGGATGAGTTTGTGCCTGGAGGGGTCCAGGTGGGGGTGGGAGGGTCCAGCCTCACACCAGCTCACCCTCTCCCCTCCCCAGACTTCAGCAGAGCCCTGGTCCCTCCGTCACGATGTGGCTTCTCCTCACCTTCTCCTTCCTGCTGGCGTCTGCAGGTGAGGTGGGCCCAGGTCGGATCCAAGGGGACCATCTGAGAATCCCTGCCCCCACCCCCACCTCAGCCACCCGCTGACCCCCACCTCCCCGGGGTTTCCACCCTACCCCAAGCGCTGTCGGGGGCCCGGGGCTGCTCCAGAGTCCCCGTGATGATGAGCATGGCCCTTGGAGGACCCAGACCTGAGTTCAGGTTCTGGGGCTGCCTCTTTCTCGCTGTGTGACCTTGAGGAAATTGCTTCCCTTTCTGGTCCTCGCGCGCCTTCTCTAGAAGACAACCTCCCTGTAACAATAACAGCGAGGTTTCCATAGTACGATATAGGTAAAGCTTATGCATGCGTGCGTGCTGAGTTGGGTCCAACTCTGCAACCCCATGGACCGCAGCCCACCAGGCTCCTCTGTCCATGGGATTCTCCAGGCAAGAATGCTGGAGGGGGTTGCCATGCCTTCCTCCGGGGGATCTTCCCGACCCAGGGATCGAACCCGCGTCTTCCTGCATCTCCTGCATTGCAGATGGATTATTTACTGCTGAGCCCCTGGGGAAGCCGCATGGGTGAGCTCTACTGCCCTCATTTGACAGCAGAGGGGGCTGTGACTCAGAGAGGGGTAGCCTCTAGGTCAAGGTGACCCCAAGTGACAGGAGAACTCCAGACCAGGTTCAGCCACCTCCCATGGAGAAATTAAGTGTAACCTGATGCCTCTACTCTGGACAAGCAGAAGGTGGACTGTAATTAACCTCTCCCCACATGACCCTCACTCCTGGGGGCCCCTCAGACCTCCCCCTAACCCCGCTGCCAGCCTCCCCTCTGGCGCTCTCCACGCTCCCTCCTTTCTGCCCCCACCCCATCCCCCCACCTGCCTGCTGCACCCGACTGGGGCCTCCACCCTCCTCCAGCTTTGACTGGCCAGGTGCAGCCTCGGTGCCCAGCTGTTCAGCCCGCACCCTCCGACCTTCTCCGTAGGACAACCCCACCCTTCCCGTGTTAAGCCCCTTGTCCACCACATCCGCGTTCTCCCCCCGCCCCCAGCCTGGCCAGGGCCCTTGGCCCAGTTCCTGACCCCGGAGCTGGGTAGCGTGTGGTCATTTGGTATGGCTGTGTGAAGCCCGCCCCGGTGTGCGTCTCTGTGTACCTAGGGAGCTGTCACCTTGAGGGGACGTATCCCATTGCCCGGTGCAGGGGGTCATGATCTTGACCCTTCCCTGCTCATGTACTTGCGCACAGTGCAGTGTGGGTGGGGGGAGTGTGTGTGTGTGCACGGGTTACCCTCTGTGTCTACATCCCGACCACACGTGTGAACCCGGTCCCCAACTGTGAAACGCAGTTAGTGACCTTGAACACCAAGGCAATGACTTGAAGGCTGATCTAGAGATGGATAAATGTGTCCTGCCCCGGCTGCCTGTGTCTCCAGCAATGTGTCTTTGACCTTGAATGCCACCTCTGTGTTCCATGTCTCCCGGGGTCTGATCTAGTGGGTTCACATCTGAATTCTGGCCCTCTGGGTCGGTTCTATAACTCTGAATCTCCACAAAGTGACTTGGGAAGGAATCACAGTTTTGACCTTGACCATCTTTATGTGAATTTGCACATATGTCTGGCTTCCTTGGCTAAATTTGTGTTGATGACTTAAACATCCATGTGTGCCTATATAAGTAAATCTATATGTCCTTTAGCTTCCCTGGTGGCTCAGTGATTAAAGCGTCTGCCTGCAATGTGGGAGACCCCGGTTCGATCCCTGGGTCGGGAAGATCCCCTGGAGAAGGAAATGGCAACCCACTCCAGTATTCTTGCCTGGAGAATCCCATGGAGGAAGGAGCCTGGTGGGCTACAGTCCACAGGGTCGCAAAGAGTCGGACACGACTGAGCTACTTCACTTCAATATTTATTAAGCAATTACAATGTGCCCCAGGCATCATACACACCCTTTCTCTTTCTCTCTCTTGCTCTCTCTCCCACTTAATTCTTAGAACAATCCCATTTTACAGATGAGGAAATAGAGGTACAGAGAGGTTAATTTGCTCAAAGGCTTACAGATAATATGTTTGAATACAGGAGTTTTTACTCTATCATTTCAGATTTAACCACTACACTATAGACTCATGTTGGTGACCAGTCTTTGGGAACCTGAGTGTGTATTGGTGCCTCTTCCTGTGGACCCTTACTAAAAATTTCATTTTGTTGTTGAGACCCCATGTGCAAGTATGCAAGCCTGTGACCTTGTATATGCAGATCCACACAGGAGACTTGATCTGAGCTTCTATGTCCAAATCTGTGTCTGTAAATGTGTGTGTATGCACACACGTACATACACATGCTGGCATCCTAACTATCCCTATTCACATACACACATGGAGTTCTGTGCTGTGATTCTTAGAGCTGCAACCCACATATGTGCAAATGAATTTCAGCTTAAAGTGTTGGCAATATCAGTTCCTACGTTTAGAAAACTCACTGTGTCCCTATGTTTGCCCATGACCTTGTGTGGCCACATCTGTGTCCTTGTAAGACACTGCGTTTGGCTGAGATGTCCAGACTCTGGAGCCAAGACTTGTGTCATACATATTGAGCGGCCACATCTTTTTGATGGCTGTGACAGCTCAATCGGTGACCTTGAATGGCTGGTTCCAAGTGACCATCTGTCTGGACCTGAATCTATCATTCTTGTCTCCACTTCCTCTCACAGACGGCTTCCTGCCCTCTTGTCCTCTCCCTGTCCTCGCTCCCAGAGTCCTGTATCAAATGGGTGGGGGCTAAGGGCAGGGACACGGTTCTGGAGGGAACAAGCAGCAGCTGGAGCCTCCCCTGGCTGTCCAGTGGTTAAGACTGTGCTTCCACGGCAGGGGACCCTGGTTCAAGCCCTGGTGGGGAAACCAAGATCCCGCATGCCATGTGGCATGGCCAAAAAAAACCCCATTTTTTGGTTTAAAGTAGCTGTTGTAAAAGCTAGAGAGAAAGTTGTGCTAAAAAATCAATAGCAGGGGCTAAAACAAAGGCAGTGAACTTCCTTAGCGGTCCAGTGGTTAAGATCTGGGGCTTCCGCTGCAGGGGCCACGGATTGGCCCCTGGTTGGGGAAATTCTGCATGCCACTGGCCGAAACAACAACAAAGACGACAACAGGGACATCTTAAGAATTTGGGGGAAGGCAATATCTGGAAAATGTGTGGTGAGGGCAGGGTGGAAGGAAGGTGCAGGGTGCAAGGGAAAGGGCTCTTTCCTCAGGGATCGCCTCTCTCTCCTTTCTCAGTGGCCCAGGACGACAGTGACAAGGTGTGGAGGGGTGAGGAGTGTGTGCCCCACTGCCAGCCATGGCAGGTGGCCCTCTTTGAGCATGGACGCTTCACCGGCGGTGCTTCCCTCATCTCGCCGCAATGGTGCTGCCTGCAGCCCACTGCCAAACCCGGTATGAAAGCTTAGGGTCCTGAGGTGGCGTGGTGGGAGGGTCTAGGAATCTGAGAATCGTAGATTTTGATTTGAGGGAGAAAAAAAAAAAACAGCTGAAACCGGGGGATTGAGTTCCAGGTGTGTGTGTGACTTTGGCACCTTGGTCTCTGAGGGGCAGGGGTTGGAACTATTGGCTCCAGGGCCCTGGAGAAAGGGTAACAGGATCTCCAGATTCCCAAAGGGTCTCGGGACCCCGAGTTACCCGCCCTTTGATATTTCTGTCCTCTCCTCACTCCGCTTGCTGGTAACCGTTCGCCTGCCCGCACAGCTTCCTGAGAGTGCGCTTGGGCGAACACAATCTGCGCAAGCGCGATGGCCCGGAGCAACTGCGGACTGTTTCTCGCATCATCCCACATCCGCGATACGAAGCGCGGAACCACCGCCACGACTTGATGTTACTGCGTCTAACACGACCCGTGCGTGTCACCGCCGAAGTGCGCCCGGTCCCGCTGCCCGCGCGCTGCCCCCAGGCCGGCGAGGCCTGCGTGGTGTCCGGCTGGGGCCTGGGGGCTAACAAGGAGCCTGGGGCCACAGGGAGCCCCGAGTCACAAGGTGCGTGCGTAAAAGGATGGAACTTGTTGTCGGGCCTCCCTCGAGGACCTTATTCTCCAGGGCTCTCAGGCGGAGGGGACAAGGGCCTGAAATTTTACAGATTCGCTCCAACTCTACTGTCCTCTGCAGTGAGACTCCCGGATACGTTGCACTGTGCCAACATCAGCATTATCTCCACCGCGTCTTGTAACAAGGACTATGCAGGGCGCCTGATGGACACCATGGTGTGTGCGGGCGTGGAGGGCGGAGGCACCGACTCCTGTGAGGTCAGAGCTGACAGGCAGCCACGGAAGGAAGGGAAGGGGCGGGGAAACAGGTTTGGGAGTTGGAACAGGGGGCCGGGTTTTGCTTGCTGTGGGCCAGGGAAGATGCTGAGGATAGGTTTGAGGAAGGGAGAATGAAGGGCCCTTAGGATGGAGGTGAGGTGGGGGATGGGCTTAGAGAGGTGATGGGTTTGGGTTGTGTTTGGGGTGGATGATGTGGTTTGGGCTGGCCGTTGAGGATGGGTATGAGTTTGGCTTGTTTTCAGATGGGAGATATATCGAGGTTGAATGGAGGATGGAGATGAATTTTGTTTGGGATGCAAAAGACGGGAAGATTGGGGCTGAGTTGTGTTGCAAGTGAGGATGGACGTGGGTTAGGTTAGATTTTGAATGGCAAAAGTGCGAGGTTGGGTTGGGTTGCTGGGTGGGGGGTGCAGTTGGACATGGGTTGTATTGAGCTGTGTTGGGTTGAGGTTAGGTTCGATTGGTTTGGATTAAATTGAGTCCTCCAGAGTTGAGCTGGGATGGGTTTGCATGGGGGTGGAGGTGGATTGGGTTTTGTTTGAGATTCTGAATGGTGGTGAAGATGGGAATGGGTTCCCATGCAAGCTTCCCATTCTTCCCACAGGGCGACTCTGGAGGACCTTTGGTCTGTGGGGGTGTACTGCAGGGCACTGTGTCCTGGGGCGATGTCCCCTGTGACACGACCACCAAGCCCGGTGTCTATACCAAAGTCTGCAGCTACTTGGAGTGGCTCAAGGAAACCATGAAGAGGAACTGACCATTTGGGCCTACTACCTGTGTCCCAGCAGCCCCATCCTGACCTGGAACAGGACTGGGCCATCCCCCCAAGACCCGGTCCAAGGCCCAGAGGTTAGCTGTGGACTTGCCTGTCTGAGACCAGAGCCGGTGCTCATGGTCACCTGTTTGATACCAAGATAACAGAAAACACTGAAACAAGCTTCTCTGTGGAAGTTTCTGCAACTTACTTCTGGGGATTAAGGGAAAGAGGGGCAAGAGACTGGGAGGGGAAACCAGAGCCACCCAATCCTGGTCCTTTTCACCAGCTGCCCTGATCTTTAGGCGAGAAGAAACGACATGAAGCAGGGCCCTCTCTGTTCATTCAGCACGTTTTGATCTTGAGCCAAAGATCCCACCTCAGTCAGCCTGGCTTTCCCCATCTCATGTTGCTGTCCTTAGAAATAAATGACGTGATTCATAGGGACTGATCTGAATAGTCCCTGGCACTGAGAAAAGATTCTGTATTTCCGGACCCCAGTGAAAGGACGCAGTACACACTAGATAGTCGAGAATGACTTCCTTTTCTTCAAGATTGAGTTCTGGGCTTCCTGGTAGCCACGGCAAAAAGGCAAAGACTCTCCTTTCTGTAGGCAGGTTCCTGACATGCAGCAGAGGTTGGGCCCCCATGAGCTGCTTTGAATCTAGTTCCTGACCCCCCAAATGTGATTTTTTTCCCAAGGTCACTGAATGTTGGAGCACATGAACCTGCCTCCTGATACCTAAATATTTTATGGAGAGGAGGGTGGGTTGGAATTTGTGGAGAAGATCTCTTGACCCTGGAAGGCAGGTATTCCAGGATCTCTGGGATTTTGGAGGACATGACTGAGCATTCAGACTTGGGAAACCAGGAGGAGGTGGATAATGGGACCCTCCCATTGTCTGGGGCGGGGGACATTAGATTTTGAGATGCCGGGAAATTCACTCTGGAAACCATTGAAATGTCATATTTCTGCATCTGGAGATGCCAGGATTTGGTGATGGGTACCTAAGACTTTATTATGAAAGGAACAGTAGATGTAGGGACCTGGATTCCAAACCTGGGAATGCAAGAGTCAGGGCCTTCTGAAAGCCCAGACTTACATTTCAGAAGGTTGCTGGGAGCTGAGAAATTGGCATCTTTGGCTCCAAGAGGTTCGGGGAGAAAGGAATCAGAACCCCACTGCTGGTATTTGAGGGTGCATTGGGTCTTGGGGGTACATAGCCTTATGTGGGGTTAAGGTATCTGGGGCTTGGTAGTGGAAGTCAGTGGTTCCTCCACCATCCTGTTCCTGCCCCCACTCACCCCTCTCCCCCTCTGCTCACCAACTCTGGCCTCATGGGCAAGCTCCAGGCCCTGCTCCGGCTGGCTTCTGGCCGCAGGAATGCTTCCAGCGCGATTGAGGGCCTGCAGAAGAACAGGTGCTCAGTGTCCCGTCTGTTCCACAGCTCTTGGGGTGGGAGAAGGTTGTCCAGGCCCCAGGAAGCAGGGGCAGGGCTTGAGCCAGCATCTGGGTGCCAGCAGGGCAGGGGTGGAGCCCTGGGGAGGGGGAGGAGGGCTTTAAAAGCCTCCTTTGGCGAGGCTCCCCAGCTACAAGCTCAGCGCCTGCCTGCCCCTGGACACCATGTGGTTCCCGGTTCTGTGCCTTGCCCTGTCCCTGGCAGGGACCGGTGAGACAGTGGGGAAGATGGGGGAGGGTGGGGTTGGGCCCTGATTCTCCGGCTGTCCCCGCCATCCCTGCTCCGTAACTCCTTCCCCTCCCACCTGGCACCTCAGCCTTAACCCCTCCAACCCCGTCCAGCCCAGACCAGGATACCAGGCTCTTTCTTATCTCTCCCAGCCGCACCCTAAAATCCAACCTGTCACTCCTCACTGTCACCTTGCTCCCACCAGGTCCTTCCTCCCTCCTGGGAAACAAGCAGGGTTTCGTCCTCTTCCCCACTCAGATCCCTGCCCCCGTTCACTTTATGGGGTGGATCCCCATCCATGTCTGTCTGTCTCTTCCAAGGAGCACCCCAACCCCATCGGACGCTGGGACCCCAAGTCCCCGCTGCTCTCCCTAGTTCTCTATGGCCAGATGGTCTGGCTCTTGAACTCCCAAGTCCTACCACACCCTGGCGATTCTCCCCATCCAGCTGTCAGCTCTCAACTGGCTCCTCCAGTCTTGCCATCTGATGCCCCCTAAGCCCCTCAAGATCCCCGAATTCCAACTAGACACTGATGCTTCTTCGAAAACAGACTTTCTGGTCTGCCATGGGTGATCAGGTGGGCCTTCCATCTGGTGTGGGGGGTTTTGGAAGTGTCTCTTCCTCTCCTCTTTGTTCCAGAACCTCCATCCCATACCCCCAGCCTTCTCCCCACCAGGAAAAATATCCGGAACGCACAACCACGTGCCCCTTTCCATGTGGGATTCTCATCCTCCCCACGCGCCAGCTGTTCTCCAGCTGAACTCCTCCCACCCAGCTCTGGTTTCCTGGGACCCCCTGCCACCTCTTCAAGATCCCAACATACACCTTCTCAGCCCAGCTGTCCTGTCCCAAGATACCTCAACATCTGATTCTAAAACCTCCCCCATCAAGTGAGTTCTGTGTCCCCACAGCTGCTTGGCCCCTGGCATGCCTTCCCCTTCACTTCTGTTCTGGCCCTGCCCCCAGGAGAACCCCAGGTCCCCAGACCCTGAGCCCCATCCCCACGAGAATCACCTGAATCCAGAATGACCACCATTCCACCTTCCCTCCTCCCGAGCTCCCTCCCAATCTGACCCCAACCTGGTTCCAGAGCTCTAACTCCTCTTAGATTGTCATTCCTGGATTGCAGGACTCTGACCCTCACGGGACTCCTTTCCCAGCCTAATCCTTTCATTTGCTCTTTGATCCAGAACCCCAGATTCTCCCATATCTCCCGGCCCCAATCCAGGAGTCCCCAGATCCCCCGGATGCTCTTCTTGGCCCCTCTAATCTGAATCTGCAAATCTGCATTCTTTCCAGAGCACCTGACAGTCAGCCCAGGAGCCCTTTCATCCTCCAAAGCCTTCCTCCCACAGCCTCGGGCTCAGCCTCCTGGGGCCTTTAACCCTCGGTTTCCCCTCCCAGAGCCCAGAGCCTCTCGTCCTCCGCTCCAAGAAGCCAGGCCATCCAACCCCCACACCAGATGCCTGCTGCACACGTTGTCTTGTCATTCCCTCCCCAATCCCCAGGGTCAGCTCTGTGCTCTGCAGTCTCCACCCCCAGGATCAGCCTCCAACACCACCCCACCACCCCAGCGATGGTCCCCAGCATTCCAGGCCCTTCGCACAGCCCCTGGCCCATGTCCTCAGGCCGCCCCCCAGCTCTGGTCAGGCACTCCCATGGCCCTGCAATCCCACAGCCCACTGCCTTGCCCCCCTCCCCACCTGACCCGGAGCACCTCCTCTGCAGGCGCTGTGCCCCCCATTCAGTCCCGGATCGTCGGAGGCCAGGAGTGTGAGAAGCATTCCCAGCCCTGGCAGGTGGCTATATACCACTTCAGCACCTTCCAGTGTGGGGGCGTCCTGGTGGCCCCCCAGTGGGTGCTCACAGCCGCTCACTGCAAGAGCGAGTGAGTAGGGGCAGGGGGTCTGGAGGGGGCCCCGTGCACACAGGATTAAGCGGCCAGCACTGACCCTCGGGTGGGCTTCCCTGGTGGCTCAGACAGGAAAGAGTCTGCCTGCAATGCCAGAGGTCTGGGTTCCATCCCTGGGTCAGGAAGATCCCCTGGAGAAGGGAATGGCAACCCGCTCCAGTATTCCTTCCTGGAGAACTCCATGGACAGAGGAGCCTGGCAGGCTACAGTCCTCGAGGTCGCAAAGGGTTGGACATGACTGAGCAACTAACACACACACACACACGTGCGTGCACGCGCAGGCACTGTCCCCTCGGATAACCTCAGGGGAGGCTGGGGGCCTCAAGCAGAGACAGGGGTTGGAGGGGGTTGTGGTCCAGGGTCACAAGACAAGAGAGGCAGGGCTGGGACTGGATGACCCCAGGGAAGCCTGCTCCACGGTTGCCTGGCTCTCTCGAGTCAGTCCTCCTAACTGTCCCTCTGTCTTTCTACGTCTCCCTCTGTCCTGTCAGTCTCTCACTAACTGGTTCTGTGCGTCTGTGACGACGATTTAGGTCTATCTCCCTCTCTCTTTTGTCTTTGTCTCTGTCTCTCTCCCTGTCTCTGTCCATCTCAAGGTCTCTGCTACCATCTTTATCACCTATGTGTCACCCTCCATCTCTCTGCCCTGCCCCCATCTCTCTGTCTCTGTCTCTGTCTCTGTCTCCGTCTCTCTCTGTCTCTCTGTCTGTCTCTGTCTGTCTGTCTGTCTCTCTCTCAGTCCCTCTTCCATCACTACTGAGCACGCCTTCTCCCCAGAGAAGCGGAAGAGACTGTCCCCATCCGTGCATAGAGGGGTGGCTCTAAGGGGACACAGAGAAGGGCTGGTGTCAGCTTGAGCTGGGGAGGCGAGGGCAGGGGAGGGAAGGAGGAAGAAGAAGAGGGAGGGAGGGAGCTGGGGCAGGGAGGGGACGCAGACCTTGGGCCGGGGGCCAGGCCACCTGCTCTCTGGGGAACCAGCCCCGGAGCCTCCGCCGCAGCTGAGCTGGTCCCAGGCCCCGCCCCCTCTCCCTTTTCCCTGTTAAACTCTTACCCGCTCGCCTCCCCTGCCTGTTCCTCATTCTCTCCTTCCCACCTCCTGTGGACCCGTTTTCGCTCTCCTTGCTCCTTCCATCTTTGCCCTCCCTTCCTCTTTTTGTTTTGGCCTATTTCTCACCGTCTCCGTCTCTTCCTTATCTCCGGAGTGCTCTGTCTCTCCCCCTTCTTTCCCATCCCCTCTACTGTTCCAAGCTCTTTTTCACTCGGTTTCTTTGTCTCTGTCTGTGACATTGTCACATTCTCTTATTCTTGCGCTCACTGTTCTCTGTCTTCTGTGACTCTATCTTTCCTGTCTCTCTCTCTTTCACCCCCTTTCCTGTTTCTCTTTGGACCCCTCCTCATGTTCTCCTGCTCCGTCTCCCTTTCCTCCCCCATTGCTTGCTTGTCAGTCCTGTCTGACCCTTTGGGACCCCATGGACTGCAGCCACCAGGCTCCTCTGTCCGTGGAATTCTCCAGGCAAGAATACTAGAATGGGTGGCCATTCCCTTCTCCAGGGGATCTTCCCCATCTAGGGATTGAACCCGGGTCTCCCGCATTGCAGGCAGGTTCTTTGACCGTCTGAGCCACCAGGGAAGCCCTTCCTCCCCCACCCCCACCCCCACTCTCAAGGTCTCCATCCTCTCCTTCCCCTAGAAATTACCAGGTCTGGCTAGGTCGCCACAACCTGTTTGAGGACGAAGACACGGCCCAGTTCGCCAGTGTCAGTGAGGACTTCCCAAATCCGGGATTCAACCTGAGCCTCCTGGAAAACCACACCCGCCAGCCAGGAGAGGACTACAGCCACGACCTCATGCTGCTCCGTCTGCAGGAGCCCGTCCAGCTCACACAGGACGTGCAGGTCCTGGGTCTGCCCACCAAGGAACCCCAACTGGGGACCACCTGCTACGCCTCCGGCTGGGGCAGCGTCAAGCCAGACGAGTGTATGCCGGCGTCCAGACGGTGCACCATGGAACCCGGGCACCGGGGTGTGCGGGAGGAGGGGCCCGGGGACCTGAACTCGAGAGTCTGAGGGAGGAGGGCTGAGGGTGTGGGGTCTGGCCGCAGCCGCGTCTCTCCCTGGCCCGCAGTCTCTTACCCAGACGATCTCCAGTGTGTGGACCTCACCCTCCTACCCAATGAGAAGTGTGCCACAGCCCACCCCCAGGAGGTGACAGACTGCATGCTATGTGCTGGACACCTGGAGGGCGGCAAGGACACCTGCGTGGTGAGCCAGCCTGCCCCCCCCCCACCCCCAGCCTCCGGGCCTTGAAGTGCTGGGGGCGGGGGCTCAGATTCTGCGCTGGGGTTCAGAGCTAAGCAGGCAACCGTCTCCATCGCTTCGCAGCTGTAGCTTGCTACCCCCTTTCCTTCCTGTAGCCCCAACCTCCACACACATCAGAGTTCACGCGTTCCTCCCTCTGACACACATTTCCGGTCCAGTCAGAGAAAGCCTGGGGAGAGGTGAGCTTGAGGGTGGGCGGGTCCTGTAGGGTCCTGCTCCTCCTCCGCACTGACCTGCCTTGCCGGGACCATCTTGCTCCTGAATCCTGAATCCTGCAGGCACTGGACCCTGAGACTCCCTCCCCATCGGCAGGGCCCTCTGTCGGAATCCGCGCTGATGTTTGTTCTTAAGGGAGTGGGCTCTGGAGACAACTATCTCTTTCTCCAGAGATGGGGAGTTACTGTCTGGATCTGTGCACTCGCGTCTAAGTGCTAGAGCTCACCAGGCAAAACCCTCCAGTCTTTGCTAACCTCTCTCACACTCTCCCCTCCCCCTTTGTGCTGTAGGGTGACTCAGGGGGCCCGCTGATCTGCGAGGGTATGTTGCAAGGAATCACGTCATGGGGCCACGTCCCGTGTGGCACTCCCAATAAGCCCTCCGTCTACACCAAAGTGATTTTGTATCTGGACTGGATCAATCAGACCATGACTGACAACCCCTGAATGCCCCCGCCCTGTCCTTTACCCCTAGTAAAATCAAATATGCATCAAATTCGCATCAAGTCCTGGTGTCGTTCTGGCTTCCAGACGCTGGACACCTGGGAACTCGGGAACCATCCGGCCCGGACTAGAGCCTCTCCAGCCCTCCCGGACTCTTAGCGGGAGATTTGCAGTTATGAGCAGCAGGGAAAGGAAGGGTCAGAGGCAGGTGTAGACAGAAAGGCTCAGGCCCCAAAGGGCAAGGCAAGGACTCTGAGCCCCACTCTTCGTTGGAGGGAGAGCAGGAAACGGAGGCTCAGGCTCTGAGAGAAGGAACCCACGTTAATGGCTGGGAAAGCCAGGAACGTGAAGGACGGTGGAAATATAATTGCAAGCCACGCCCCCCGGGGGTAGGGCCTGTTCCACCGTTGAGCGGGGCGACATCCAAGGCTGGGCAGTGTCATGTCTGTCCGGGGGGCCAGACTGGACGTTCTGGGGCGGTGCTGGCCCTCGGAGGGGTAGGAATGCCTATAATGGCGTGAGGCTTCAGGCCCCCGCCAGTGAGAGCTAGACACCTGGGGGCGGGGCCTCACCAGGCTCAGGGGCGGGGCCACACCGCTCTGGCCACGCGCGGGCGCTGAACGCGAGTGGGCACCGTCGGACTTCCGGGGTGGGGGCAGGGAGAGACACGCTGGGCGGGAAGGCCAAGGTGAAAGGGGTGGCCTGGCATCAGTGTCCTGAGAAGCTCGGGTGCAGTTGGCTTCGAGAGGCTTGGACGGGGCTGGCGGTGGTGGGGGGCCGGGGGCAGGCTCTTAAACGGACAGGTCCTCGTTGTGCTTGGAGCCTGCGTCCAACGACGGCGGCGGTTCGGATAAGGACTTCCGGGTGTTCTGCAGCGAGGCCCACCGGCGGTAGCTCATCCGCCGTTCCATGGAGGGCGTCCCTTTGCCCCACATGCCCATGTAGTTTAAGTAGCTCAGGATTCCTGGGGGCGGGAGTGGAGGTGCTAGATGGCCCCCTAGGCCCCGGCCCGTCCCTGTAGGCTGACCTCCCATGGGGTCCACCCCAATCCTGTCCGCCCTGCCTGGTACGCTCGCCCCTGGCCCCACCCCCTGCCCTGCCGAGACCCCGCCCTCACCGGCCCACAGCATCAAGGCTCCGGCACCCCAGCTCAGGTAGGTGGTCACCAGGTAGGATACCTGTGGCCTCGGTTGGAGCATCTCGCAGTTGGCTATAAAGAGCGTCAGGCTGAGGAGAATCAGGAGCCCTGCACTGAGATGGGGCCAGAGATGGACACGAGGCTGGACAGGGACCCAGAGACCTCCAGAAAGAGAAGCGAGCCAGAGACATCCTCTCCTACCCTGCCTGACTAGCGTGCCTGTGCGCGCGGACACACACACACACACACACGCACACACACACACACGCACACACACACACACACACACGCACGCACGCGCACACACACACACACACACACACACACACACGCGCGACAGAAAGATACCAGGAGCGGGGAAACAGGAAGAGAGTGAGGGATATGGTAGTTAGAACTGAGAAACCTACAGCAAGCGCAGAGCAGTGGGGGGCGGGCGAGGAGGCGTGGGGGGTGGGCAGGGATGCAGAGCTCAAGAGACATTCAAAGAGACCCAGCAGGACAGAAATTCTGGGACACACCTCCCCGAAGCCTTTTCCCAGGGCGACATTTACCAGTGAAGGAGCTGAGGGTACTGAAGACGAGGTCGGTCTTGTTAAGACGGCGGAGCGCAGGCCGGAAGGAGAAGCCCATGGCCAGGAGGAGGACTAGAGACAGGATCATGGCCAGGATCATGAGGC
Source organism: Capra hircus (assembly GCF_001704415.2). Classification (NCBI taxonomy): domain Eukaryota; kingdom Metazoa; phylum Chordata; class Mammalia; order Artiodactyla; family Bovidae; genus Capra; species Capra hircus. Next base: position 57,979,824 of record NC_030825.1, on the reverse strand, counting down.
CCATGCTCATGTGGATGAGAACTGGGGGGAAAGGAGGTAATGCCCCAGACTTGCCCCTAGATACTCTCCAAAGTCATCCCCAACAGACACCCCTGAAGTTTCGCTACAGACAGACATCCTCAGTATCACCCCCAATGCCATCACCAAAGTCACCTCCTAGAAACTCCAAGATGATTCCCACCCTCACAAAGTCAACCCCAAATCATCCCCACTTTCTTTAAAAAGTGTGAATCGCTATGTTGTACACCTGAAACTTATATAACGTTGTAAGTAAACTATACCTCGATTTTAAAACAAGTCATTCCCACTTGCACCCTCAAAGTTGTCCCAAATCACCCCCTCTTACCCCAAAGTCAACCCCAGTCACTCTCATAATCAACTTCACACATACGTCTAAGGTCACCCCACAGATGATCCCTGAGTCACCCCCACCCACATCCTCAAGTTCAGCCCACAGAATCATCTCTAGCATTTCTAGAATTATCCCCACAGACACCCCCAGAGTTACTCTGCTTGTACTCTCAAAAGATTTCCCACAGCAGATCACATTTATACGCTCAATACCAACCCTCCGCTCCCAATAGCACCCTCGAAGTTACCCAGGACAACTCAGTCACTTCATACCCCAGGGTTCCTTAATGACACCATTCACACCCCTAGGCCTCCCCAGATATACCAAGGTCATCCCTAGAGCCCCTCACAGACATTCTCTAAATAACCCCCCAGACATCCCGCAGAGTGCACACACAGATGTACACACAAGAAAACTTCCAAATACTCTAAAATCAAGGTACCTAAAAGACATAATCACACTCAGTTTGAAATTGACATCCATTTTCATTTCAGCATGACAAGAGTTTCAGCCCTTTCTGAGAATTACATATCTTCATCTTAGCCCTTTCCTACTTTATCTACTTTTGAACAGTACAAGACTGTTTCATCCAAATGAGCTAAAACTCCATCTGCTTTGTTACTGGCAAACTGCATGTATATACAAAATAGAAATAGTGCTCTCAGGATCAATCGCATAATCCTGGTTGAGTGTTTTTCACAGCATACTCTGCCCTCTGGGATCACGGAAGTAGTCATGTAACTCAGGCTGAGTCAATCACAGTGCCCCCAGGGACTTAGGCATCGGCTCAAACACCAGCACATGCACCAAGGCCAACCAATCAAACTCTTCCCTGGGACTTTTTCTAACTGAAACTGTCAGCAGTAAAGAATCTGCCTGCCAAAATGCAGGAAACACAGGTTCGATCCCTGGTCCATGAAGACTTCTGCATGCCTCGGGGCCACTAAGCCTGCATACCACAACTACTGAGCCTGTGCTCTAGAGAAGATTATGAGCTTGGAACTGCCTGAGACTTACATCCAGCCTCATGGAATCCAGCCAACCACAGAATGACATCGTCCTAACCACAACAAAATGGTTCAGGGAGAAGTGAGAAATCTCAGGGTAGTAAATCTGGTCCCATCGGAGCTAATCCTGAGACCCTCATGTGAGGGCCACAGAAGACAACTTACTCTCTTTTCTCCATGGTTGTGTACAGGAAAAACAAAACGGGACCCCAGAAGCTGCTGACAGCCCCACTGCTGCTGTACAGCACAGCTTGCCTGAGGGCCCAGCACACAGGAAGCCTTCAAGGGGAGATGGCAAGAGACAGACACCTTTTGAGCACCTGGATCCAGCAGTACCTGAACCCGAACAATTTATGCCTATGGGCTTTTCTGTAACTTGAAACGAGCTTGAGTTTGGGCGGTATAAGAGAAAGAGATTAAGTAAGATTAATACTGCACAATGTTCTGAAAGTTTTATGAGCACTTATTTGCGATCTGAAATGAAGGTAGGTGCATTGACTTGGGGCAGGGGTGGAAATCCTTATGATAATAAGAAACCTGGATGAAACACTTCCTATAATATGTGCCAGGTGCTATTCTAATTCTTTTGTGTGTTTTCACTCATGTATTCCTCAAACAGCCCACAAATGGGTACCAATATCACTGGCATTATAGAAATGAGGAAGCCAAGCCACACAAGGGTAAAGAAATATGCTCAAGATCACTCAGCTACCAAGTAGCTGAGCCAGGGTTCCAACTCAGGTGCCCTGGCTCCAGGGTCTGGGCTGACTCTGTGGTAATGCTCAAAAGCACTGGAAAAGCAGAGACCTATAAGGAAGCAAAATGTTTCTGGGCTTCCCTGGTGGCTCAGCAGTAAAGAATCTGCCTGCCAAAATGCAGGAGACACAGGTTCAATCCCTGGTCTGGGAAGACTTCCGCATGCCTCGGGGCCACTAAGCCTGCGTACCACAACTACTGAGCCTGTGCTCTAGAGCCCAGGAGCTGCGACCACTGAAGCCCACACGCCCTAGAGCCTGTGCTCCACACTGAGAGAAGGCACCACAGTTAGAAGCCTGTGTGCCGCCACTAGAGGAAAGCCCATTCAGCAGCGAAGGCCCAGCACAGCCAAACACAAATTGTTATTTTAAAAAATCCCTGAAGGAGCTAAAAGCCATCTTGTTTTCTTTTTAAAAAAATAAAGTAAATAAATAAAAGGAGTGGGAGAGAGAATGATGGTGTCTTTAGCCATCTAATCGTGAAGCAGATTGGGGCTGGACCAAGTGCAGCGCTCGTCTTCCCAAGCACAGGGCCACTCTCGTTGCCTCATAAGCGGCGTACCCCTCCAGGAAGCTCCCTCCCAAGGCCTTCACAGAATGTCCAGAGAGCCCCTCGAGAATCCTAAAGATTTCTCTGGCAACCAAGAACACCCAAAGGGATTCCCCCAGAAGTTCTCGCCCTTGATCATCTCTAAAGACCACCACCCCCACAGAGCGCCCCAAAGCCTGCCCCATCCCCCACTGACCCGTGACTTGGCGCAGGTCGGCACACGTGTGCTTCTCGCAGTTGGTCCAGAAGCCCACGTAGCCGGTGTAGGAACCGTGCAGGTAGGCCATACGCCCGTCCAGCACGCTGAGCAGCATCATGGTTGCCAGGATGATGAAGACGAGACACCAGGCTCGCAGGACGAACTTGCGGTCCTCCTCCCATGAAGAGATCGGTTCCACTGGGGAAGAACAGAGTTCCCGGGGCCTGGGTCTGCCTGCGTCACTCTGTTATATCCTAGCTTCCACCTTTGAACACAACCACATCCCCCCCCCACCCACCACCCTCACTTTGCCTGTTACCCTGTACGCAATTCCCTTCCACCCACAGCCATCTTCCCATCCCCACCCAAACTCCAATCCCGGCTGCATCCCCATCTCTGTCTCCTGTCCTATCCCAGCACCATCCACAACCCCATGCCATCTCCAGGATGCTCCCTGTCCTAAACCTCAAACACAACTCCATTCCCATCTCTGACCCTGACGGCGCAGGTCACCTCCCACCTACAACCCATCCTAAACCCAAATCTACTTGTTTTGTCTCCAGCCTCATCTTCTGTTCCCTCATTCCCCAAATCTCAGCTCGATCTCTGCTCCCAACATCATCCCCTTATGTTCATCCCTGTCTCAGATCCCAGCCCAGGACACAGACAACTGTGACATGGGCTCCAAAGGGTGCTCACGAGGTCAAGACCCATGATGTCAAAAGAGTGCCCACCAGGGCTTCCCTGCTGGTCCAGTGGTGAAGAATCTGCCTTGCGATACAGGGGACACCCGTTCGATCCATGATCCGGGAAGATCCCACATGCCTCGGAGCAGCTAAGCCCATGTGCCGAAACCACTGGGCCTGTGCTCTAGAGCCAGGAGCCGCAACTGTGGAGTCCACGTGCCGCAATTACTGATGCCTGTGCCTCGAGAGCCCGAGCTCCACAACAAGAGACGCCACTGCAATGAGAAGCCTGCACGCTGCAACTAGAGAGTAGCTCCCACTTTCTGAAACTAGAGAAAGCCCTCGTGCAGCAGTGAAGACCCGGCAGAGGCAAAAATAAAAGAGTGGACACGGGTGGTGCACCCAACAGTCCCCAAGGGCTATGGGAAGAGACCCAGTCTTCTGCAAGATTCAGGGAAAGGTTAGGAGACACAGAGGCAGAGGAGAAGTAAAGAGAGCAAGAAGACACATAGAACTTGAGAATAAAGGGATGAAATTGATTTGTAGAAGGCCCTGGGGGAGGGGGAACGGTGGGAACAGGCAGGGGGAAGGAATTAGAGATTCAGATCTCAGGCCCTCCAGAAACTGCAAGAATTGACCTCAGATGTGGCCCTCGACCCAGCGCTGCCACCGCTGTGTCTAGCCCTGACCCCACCCTGGGCCCTTCTCCCATCCTGCTCTGCCTTCACCCTGACCATTCCTGATCCTCTTCCCCTAACCCTGCCCTGTGCTGACAGCTCTCTGACCCAGCCGTGACCCCTTTCTTGACCCAATCCTGACCCCACCCAGACCCTACACTGAGCCCACCCTGACCCAGCCCGAGCCCCCATGTCTCTCACGTGCACCTAGAGTAGAACATGAGTCCATGGCCAACGTCCCAACCTCCTGGAACCCCTCCAACTGTCATGGAACCTCCCCCCAGCCCCAGCGCCAGGCCAGACTAAAGCTCCAAGGCCTGCCTGTGGACAGTGAGAGAGACCACGACCCACAGGAGAGGGGACAGAAAGGTTCAGACCCTGAGGGACGGAGCCGGAGGCCCAGGAGAGACCAATGGGCTTCCAAGAGGACACAGTGATGGTTGGCAAAGGGGGATGAGGCGGTTGGCAGGGTGTTGAGTGCATCCGGGCACCGGCCTTGTCTCATATCTCCACATGGCCCAGAGGTCCCATTCTGGTCAGCAGAGCACTCAGCCGGATTCCCTCCTGGCCGCTCCCAGCAACTCCCAAGGGGAGAGCCAAAACCCTTCGTCCAGCACCTTCAGGTCCCGGGTCACTAACCAAGACTCTCAGTCCTCCCCCCAGACTCGCCGGGTCAGTATCCAAGAGCCGCTGCCTATCATCCACAGTCGCCGGGTCAGTATCCAAGAGCCGCCGCCCATCACCCACAACCGCCGGGTCAGTATCCAAGAGCCGCCACCCATCACCCACAACCGCCGGGTCAGTATCCAAGAGCCGCCGCCCATCACCCACAACCGCCGGGTCAGTATCCAAGAGCCGCCGCCCATCACCCACAACCGCCGGGTCAGTATCCAAGACCCTCAGCCCAGCACCTCGACTCGCCGGGTCAGTATCCAAGACCCTCTATCCATCAACAGTCAGCGACTCAGTATCGAGGACACAACGTCTGTCATCGGCTGTCACCGGGCCAGCATCCAAGACCCACTATCCGTCACCTACAGCCGCCAGTTCCACACCCGAGATGCTCCCCCATGTTTCCAAAGTCGCCTCTTCAGCAACCAAAACCCCTTGCTAACTACTCGCACCCCTCTGACCAACATAAGATCAGTAACCTGCCACAGCCAACTTAGTGTCCAGAGTCCCAAGTTAAGTCTTCAAACCTCCACGTCACCAGTCCGGGCCAGAGTCGACGTACCCCTTTCAATTACTCACAGTCCCGAGGCCAGTATCAAAAGTGTCGAGTCAATTGTCTGGACCTCCCAGGAGACCATCAGAGACTCTCTGAGCAGCTCCCAAACCAGCCAGTCCATCCTGGAAAACAACGCTCAGAACTTACCATCGGCCTCCTTCGAGAACAATGCTGGCAGGTGAGAGGCAGGGGTGCAGGGAGTAGGGCGGGTTTGGGGTCCAGAGTTCTAGGAGGTGGGGTATCAGGCAAAAGTCAGGGACCAGGGAGGCATGGTCAGTATATGAGGTAGAAGTCAGACTTAGGGATGGCAGGGATGAAGGCTGGCCCTGGGTGGGGCACAGCATAGAGCCCGGACCCGTGATTCCACCCAGCGATTGGAAGGGGCAGTGGCAGCTCCTGGAAGCTAGGATCTGGAGGCCAGGGAGCCTCGAGGCTGTTCTGGGGTGAGCAGGTCTTAGAGGGGGGACCTGGGGGACACAGGGAATGGAGAACAGACACAGAGAAGAGAGAGTCTGAACGTCAGATTGCCCGGGATTCTGACACGTGGACTTAGAAGCGGGGGTGGTCGGCTGGGCTGGCGAGCTGGACCCGATGCTGACCCTGCTGGTGGGCCACCCACTGCAGGTATCTGGGCAAGTACAGGCTCAGCCACTCTCAGCTCCCCATGGGCTGGTGGCTGCTGCACGAGGCCAAGAGGATCAGCCGCCAGCTGAACCTACTGCTGAGTCTGGCCAGCATAGTCATCATCGGCCTCATCTCTCTGGACCAGCCCTGGATCCACTTCCAGGTGCCTCTGGCACCCCTGGGGGACCCTGGCTTCCGGACCATCCCCATCGACACCGTCTTTGTCGTCCGCTGCTCGGATATGGCCTGCCTGCACGAGTATGACCAGAACGCTTGTAAGGCCTGCCCTATTCCTGGGGCTCCTCTTTCCTCTTTGTTTCAGAGACACCGCCCCGTCTTCCTGCCTCCCCTCGGCGGGTCCTCCCTTTTCCTAGGAGGGTCCTCACTGCCTCAGAACCATCCTCACTGTCCTTTGCTCATTCTCACCTACATGATACCCATCCTCACAGTTCTCACAACCTTAGCATCTTACACACTATTCCTAAGGAATCTGTCCACATCGCGTCAAGTTGGTTCCTCAATACTCACCCCGCTCATCACTGCCCAAGAACCTGTCCTTACTGACCTGGAGGTGCATACCTCAATGCGGAAGGCATCTATCTGCCTCAGTCTCCCTTCTCTGGAGCCCAGTTTCAATTTTCTTACAATGCTGGAGTAGCGTGGTGGGGGGGGCGGGGGGGGGAGAATTCTCAAGGGAGAGGGCTTAACAATGCCCCTAGGCTCCCGGGAGACCCTCTCCCCGCCAGGCTCGGGGCCTGAGGGCCTGTCCCGGTGTTCCTGCTTCTCTTCCTCCCCCAGACTTGCTGGACTTTGCCTGGGCCTTCCTGCTGGTCGCCAGTGTTACCAACTTCATCCTCTGCATCATTCTAATAAACATCATCTTCTCCACCAGCTCCAACGTGCCCTTGCTGGACTTCTCCAATGTCATCATCACTGCCCTCACAGGCACGGCGCTGAGACCCTCCCCTGAGGAGCCAAGTCAGGACCGTCCTGATACCCCAGCCCCTCCCCACCACGCTTCAGTCCCACCCCCGTCCTCGCCCTTCACCCCCCACCCCAAGCCTGTCTCCCTCCACATCTCCACCCCATCCCAGGACAGAATATCAGTTTCCAACCCAACTTCTCCAGCCCCGACACTGGCCTCCACGTCACCCTCCGCCTCCACCACCAACACCACTCTAATTCACTCATATTCCCATGCGTGATGTCCATTCCCATCCCCACGCCCACTCCCGACATTACCTTCTTTCCAGCCCCCAAACTATCCCCATTACCATTTCCGACCTGTTTACAAACCTTGACACCAAATCTCCATGCCTAACCCTCCTCAAGACTCATGCCAAATTCAACCCACCCCTGTCACCTGAGTCTCAGTCTCCAACTCAAGCCCCATCCATCTCTGATCCCGTCTTCTTCATCCCCAACCTCAACCACCACCAGATCCTGGTCACCTGTGACTCGCTCTCAGACTCAACCCAATGCATTCCCGACCCCATCTTCTCACCTGTCTCCAATCCATCCCCATTCCCAACCCCAGCTCAACCCCATCCCCCCAAACCTCAGAGTCCATCCCTCAAATATCCACTGCCCCAATACTCAACCCCATGTTCCAGTTTCAACTCCATCCCAGAGCCTATCTCACCATCACCACCACCACCAGCAGCTGTGATTTTGCTCAAGCTAGGTTGTGTTTCTGAGCCACAGTTTTCTCATCTGTAGGAGGGGGTTAAAATTCCCTACCATGTGGAGACACAGGGAGGACCGAATTAGAAAATGTCAGTACATGATGGCAGCTATTTAGCTTTGCACACAGCCTTGCCATGATAGTCCTCTCACTCTTTTCCACATAACTTAAAATCAATATTCTGATTAGAATAGTTTAGTTTTCCATTTGCCTGCCAAGTTAGGCTTTTTTCGAAAAGCGGTGCGGGGGTGGAGGGGGGAGGGGCACTTTAATTTGGAAATGAAGGATATTGTGTTCCGATCTCCTGTAATAATTGATCACAACAGTCTGTTGCATCAAAAGAACATTTTTGGAGAGTGATAGTAAGGGCAACAGGAGAGAACACCCAGCTTCCTGTTTTCTTGTTAGTAAAAGGTATTTTATCCAGTTTTTCCAGTAACTCTTCCTGATTGTTTAAGGGACAAAGTGTAGAAAACATCTCTGCTTTATGTCATCTAAAATAGGACATTTCTCTGTAAGATAATCACATCTGGGACTTCCCCAGCTGTCCAGTGGTTAAGACTCCATGCTTTCAGCGCAGGAAGAATGCGTTCCGATCCCTCATTGGGGAACTGAGATCCTGTGTGCCACTGGACGCAGCCAGAAAAAAAAAAATTTATTTTTACCCATTTCCCCTTTTAATTAGATGGAAAGCACTTATCTCCTATATTATTTTTCAAAACCATAAAAATTACCCTGTTCTCCACTACAGGAGGGGAGGAAAAAGAGTCTTTTCCTTTTCACAAATTGTCTTTTTTTTTTTTTTAAGATTTATTTATTTTTGACCTTGGTGGGTCTTTGCTGCTGCACATGGGCCTTCTCTGGTTGCAGTGAGTGGGTGTTACTCTTCATTGATTGTACGGGTTTCTCCTTGCGGTGGCTTCTTAGCACAGGCTCCAGGGCGAGCAGTCTTCAGTATTTGAGGCACACGGGCTTAGCTGTCCCACAGCGTGTGGGATCTTCGTGGAGCAGGGATCGAACCCATCTCCCCTGGACTGGCAGGCAGATTCTTAACCACTGGGCCACCAGGGGAAGTTCACAAATTATCTTTAAATTCGTATCATTTCAAAATAAAATTAAAATATCCAGAACGACTAAGTTTCTTGTCCACTGCTTCAGAAGCCCAAAATTAAACACCCAATAGAGCAACGATAATCTCAGTTTTTGAGGACCCACTGTGTGCCAATCTCAATCACTCCTCATGACGACCCAAGGAGACGGGTCCTACGACTACTCCCATTTTACAGATGAGGGAAATGAGGCTCAGAGAGATGGGAGTGGCTGCCCTGAGGTGGGGGATACAGAAGCAAGAGCTCCAGTCTGCTAGCTCCAAAGCCTGTGGTTTTAGACGTCACCACTGCCCGGTTAAAGAGCCAAGCCTTGCCCTTACCCATGTCCTCCACCGTGATACTGTCAGGAACCTGCTTTCCTGCCTGTGAGCAGAGGTTCATGAAGGTGAAAGTGAGTGGGAAAATAAGGAGCAAGACCCTGGCAGCCACGCAGCTCTGGGCAGGGGTCCTGCCACACGTGACGCCTGGCCTCCTAACACCTGTACTCATGCAGGGACCAGCCTGATCCTGGGTATCCTGTTCTACCTGATGCAGGCCCAGGAATACCTGCAGGAAGGCATGACCTACAAATTGGGGTGCAGCTTCTACCTGGCATGGACCGGAGTCTTCTTCTTCGTGATGATTGGTCGGGGCCAGGGCAGGGTTGGGGTTCGGGGCTTGGGCATGGGTTCCAGGATGCAGATGGGGACTGGGGTGGGATAGATTTGGGATGGGGTGAGCTTGTGGACAAGGAGGACTGGACTGAGGAGGGAGATAGGGTTGGGGTGGGCATAGGGCTGGATGTAGAGGCGGGGTTGGGGTTTGGATTTGGGAATGAGTTGGGGAGCGCGTAGAGGTATGGGCCTAAGTTTGGGTTTAGACGTGAGTCTGGGGACATGATAGGGAGCACAGCTGGGCCTGGAAAAGCGACTGGCATCAGGCTTGGGCTGGTGAACTCTGCACCTCACCCTCTCTGCTTTCTTCCTTCCCCCAGGTTTCTTTTCCTATTTGAACTACATAAATTTCTGGTCCCTCCTGGCGAGCCAGGCCATCTGGACTTAAGAAGTGGGAATGTCCCCATCCTCGAGTCTGCTCCCGCGGCTCCCTGCCGAGCAACCTGCCAGCCCTGCTCTCTAGTCCCGGACCCACTACCAAGAGTCCTGTCCTTTTTTCAGTCCCCTCTGAAATCCCTCCAACTCAGATTAATGATGTGTATTTTCAAATAATCTGTATTTCTCACCCAGAACGTTCGTTTAGTTCAGTACCTTGTGAGTGTTCCCTGGAAATGCCACGCTTCCTCAGAGCCCTCTGGGGGAGAGAGATGGGTGGGGGAGGGACTTGGGGGAGAGGTTCCTGGCATACAGATGGTGCTCAAGCAATGTCTGTTGAACAGCTGACTCTCCCCAAGCTCTTTGGGCTTCATTCTTCACACTTGTGACCCCCTAACAATTTGCTCTTCCTGGCACCCACATTTCACCTCTTGCCCTTACCCCTTACCCCTCCCACCATCACCCCTTACTTCTCTCCACACAAGTCTATACCTTTAACTAAAAAAAAATTTTTACAGTATCCTATTCCTTCCCTATTTATTTATTTTAAAGGCTGTTACACGTAGCCAGTTTTTGCAGATGGTTTGGGGGATAAAGACAGTACAGTTGTCCCTCGGTATCCGCAGGGAATTGGTTCCAAGACTCTCGTCGATACCAAACTCTGGGGATTCTCAAGTCCCTTATATAAAATTGCAGAGTGGATTTCCCTGGTGGCCCTGTGGTCAAGAATCTGCCTGCCAATGCAGAGAACATGGGTTCAGTCCCAGGTCCAGGAAGTTTCCACGTGCTATGGGGCAACCAAGCCCATGTACTACAATTACTGAGCCCACACTCTAGAGCCCAAGCTCCACAACAAGAGAAGCGACCACAATGAGAAGCCCCCGTATCACAACTAGAGGGCAGCCCCTGCTCACTGCATCTAGAGAAAGCTCACGTGCAGCAATGAAGACCCAGCACAGCAATAAACTGATTTTAAAATTGTAGGGTATTTGCATATGTACTACGCACATCCTCTTGTACATGTTAAATCATCTGTAGATTTACCTATAATATGCAACAGAAACGCTATGTAAACAGTTGCTGAGGCACACACCAAATTCAAGTTTTGTTTTTTGGAACTTTCTGAAACTATTCCCCCCCCCCAATTTTTCCACCTGAGATTGGTTTAAATGTGAAATCTGTGGACACAGAAAACCAACTGTACCTTAATCTAGTTAGAGTTTAGTCTATAGTATGTGCTCATTAAGTGTTATTACAATAATTGTTCTTCTTGTCTCCCACAAAAGGCTCTCCAGTGTATTCATTTTTAACAAAAAGTGAGCTGCAACTATGTGCCAGACACAGGGTCTATAGCAAACTGCACACAAACCCTAGTCTTTAAGGAATTGACAACTTTGCAGGGAGGCAGACCCCCCTATCCTGCAAAACCCCAAAAATGCCCACAAGTAGATATGTTAGGAGAGAAGAGCTATGAAGGAAAAGAACAGAGGGTGAGGGAGAGCAGTCTGGAAAGGAGAGGGTCTGTTATACAGAGTGGACAGGCAGGGGCTCCATGCTAAGTTGACCTTTGAGCAGAAACAGGACTGAAGAGACAGAGCCATGGGGACTGACTAGGGGGAAAGAGCTCCAGGCAGAGGAGACCACAAAAGCAAAGTTCCTGGGGTAGAAATGTCCTTGACAGGATCCAGAAAGACCAGGGAGGCCAATGTGCTGGTGCAGCCTGAGCAAGGAAGAGAGAGGAAGGAAAGGGCAGAAAGGGAACAGAGCCCAGGTCACCCTGGGCCGTGTGAGCCACAGTGGGGACTTTGCATTCCTGAGTGAGGCAGAACCAGTGAAGGAAACGTTGTCACTTCTTTAACGTGCAGAGTTTAGGTCTCTTGCTTTCACTTCAGATCACAGTCTCCTCACCAGACCGGAGAAAATCCCGGTGATCAGGGGAACAAGCTAAAGCGTGTTCTATTCACACAAGGGAATACTTAGCTACTGCTTAAGGAATGAGGTCACTCTGTACTGATGGGAAGAGACTACGTATGGGACAAACTGGAGTTTAAAAAAAAAGCATCTTTACCCATAAAACGTCTCTGTGTGTGCGCACGTGTCCATAAAATAAAAGTCCACACCAACCTGCTGACATTGGCGACTGTACGCAGTAGGAGGATTGAAGTAGAGGTTTCATTTCATACGTTTAAAAAAAAAAACTTTTACAATCATGTCAGTTGCAAGACACTCCTCAGATCTCCAACCATACCAAGATTACAAGCTTCCAGGCGAGCCCGGGCCTCCAGCCCCATCCTTTCGACCCAGGCGGGCGGCCAGCCTTCCAGCCTCCGCCTAGCCCCCTCCCACCTCTCACTGCGCAGGCTCGGCCTCTAACTCGGCGCCAAGCAGACGCTTTCCCGGAACGCCCCCTTGTCAATCTCCGCGCTGGCCCCGCCTCCCACCCTGCGGATGGGACTGTCTGAGTAGGCCCCGCCCCCACAGCCACAGCGCTCTCCCCTGCCGCGCTGGCAATCCCAGCGGCGTCGCCTTCCGGCCCCGCCCACATTCGGGGAGGGGCCGGAAGGCGCCTCTCCCCCATGGCCCGCCTCTCGTGCTGTTCACAGAATTGCCTGACTCTAATGCAGGATAATGGCCCCCAGTATTTGCTTGCTCCCATTTTCTCCGCCTCCTGGAACAACGTTTCATCTCCTGTTAGGAAGATTATTATTCTTGTTTCCTTCCTCAAGCACCAAAGTACAGTTTCTGACACCGGCGTCTGTGCTGGACGCCCCAGGGCGGGGCCCACCTGGCGCCGCGGGGCGGGCCGTGCGAGCGGCGGGCGCAATAAAGCAAAGCGCGCTGCGGGTCGCACGTGAGTTGCGGAGAGTGAGGTTGGGGTGAGCTTGTTGCTTTGTCTCCTGTTTGTGGGAGCGCGCGTGTTGGGGACTGGGTCACGCGTGACGTGTGTGCCCGGGGCTGCAGCGGGGGCGAGCATGCCGTGGCGGGGACGGTGTCAGGGCCTTCGTAAGCACTCGGCACCCGCGCCTCGAGGCGATCCCTGAGTGTTCCCTTCGGGGCGCGCAGTGGCTCGCTCGGAGAGGGTGGTGGCTCCCTAGGGGCGCTCAGCGGGTGAAGTAGAAGTCCTGCTACCCAAGCGAACGCGGACCCCCCTGGGCTGGGCCTCCTTTGCGCCGCAGTCTGGCTGCGCCGTGTCTGCTGCCCACGTTTCAGGGCTCCGCCATCTTGTCAATTTCTGGGGGGATTTTGCGGGGTGGGGGGAGGTGGGGAAGGTAGGCTTATGACAGTCTTTCTGCCTGAGGTTTTCCACTCCAGTGTTAGCTTACACGTGCCTTCCTTAGGAAATACTTCTTATGTATTCTGATTTCGTGTGGCTGGCGTGTTTGTGCGATGTAGACCAGAGGCCTCGTGGCAGGTAGAGACAGGACTTCGAGGGATGCCAAGGAAGGAGTGGGATCTCTTAAGTGAATTACTGGGTTGTGTCAGAACCAGAGGGGAGTAATTGTCGGACAAAGCAAAGGGGGCCTTCGCTCACTTTCAGGAGTCATTCTGACACAGTCATTTAAATACCAGTTTTGTGCTCGCTCAGAACATCAAAGTTTCGTTAAGCGTTAGTTCTGGGCTAATGGGGCTTTCTGGATAGCGTTTTCCCAACTCCCGAGCAATACCACACCTCCTCCAAGGAGATCCAGCCCAGGAATAGTTAGCCGATTTTCTGTTTCCCCACCACAACCCAGCAAGAATCTCCTCCAGCTTTGTTTCTCCTTTTAGAAAACAGGTAATTTTATCCTAACTGTTGCCTTGTCACAAGAGGAAGGCAGTTTCTCATCGATTCATCACTCTTTTGCATTGTCCCGTATATTCCCTTTTCAGGCCTTTTCGTTGTTAAAATCCCCAAACATACAGGCAAATAGACGCTTAACAGGACGTTTCGCCATGTTTTCTTTTGTGTACTTCATGTTTTGGAAATGAATTTCTCATTTCATCCAAAATCGTTAACACAGTGTCTCTAAAATTGCATTTTTTCTATGTAATGACAGTGTTGTCATCATCCTCAGTGAGATTAGTTCCTTCAGGAGGCCCTCTCCTGTCCGTTCTGTGGTCATAGTTCCTGTCATTTCCAAAATGTCTTTCACTGTTTTGTTCAAAACTGGTTGCGTTTTAAGGGTCTCTGGTGACTGCTCCTGTTGCTTGTACTTCAGGTTTCTCTTTTCCTCCTTATACACCACCCCCAACCCCCTGGACAGTTTCTTCCAAGGGATTTGCATCTTAGTAGCCACTGTTGAAGGTCAGTAGCCGATAGAGTCAATGCTGGAAATCTGCAAAACTGGGCTAAGGGGAGTAGTCAGTGGGTTCTATCCTCATGGTGGGTTTAGGACAGTCCTTTGTGGACCTGTGACACTGGGGAGGTGAAGGCATCTTGGTGTCACCACAGGGAAGGCTGTGCTCATTTGTACCCCATGATGGACTTCGTGTTTCCCAGTCTCTAGGCACTGTTAGCTTGCTTGGCTTCTGTCCCTGAAGGTGAGTGGCCTT
>NC_030825.1:57640843-57665367 GCF_001704415.2 Capra hircus | reverse complement strand
ATGCAGCTCAATTCCAGAAAAATAAACGACCCAATCAAAAAATGGGCCAAAAGAACTAAAATAGACATTTCTCCAACAGAAGACATACGGATGGCTAACAAACACATGAAAAGATGCTCAACATCATCTCATTATTAGAGAAATGCAAATCAAAAACCACAATGAGGTACCACTTCACACCAGTCAGAATGGCTGCCGATCCAAAAATCTGCAAGCAATAAATGCTGGAGAGGGTGTGGAGAAAAGGGAACCCTCCTACACTGTTGGTGGGAATGCAAACTAGTACAGCCACTTTGGAGAACAGTGTGGAGATTCCTTAAAAAATTGCAAATAGAACTACCTTATGACCCAGCAATCCCACTGCTGGGCATACACACCGAGGGAAACCAGAATTGAAAGAGACACATGTACCCCAATGTTCATCGCAGCACTGTTTATAATAGCCAGGACATGGAAACAACCTAGATGTCCATCAGCAGATGAATGGATAAGAAAGCTGTGGTACATATACACAATGGAGTATTACTCAGCTGTTAAAAAGAATACATTTGAATCAGTTCTGATGAGATGGATGAAACTGGAGCCGATTATACAGAGTGAAGTAAGCCAGAAAGAAAAAACACCAATACAGTATACTAACACATATATATGGAATTTAGAAAGATGGCAATGATGACCCTGTATGCAAGACAGCAAAAAAGACACAGATGTGTATAACAGACTTTTGGACTCAGAGGGAGAGGGAGAGGGTGGGATGATTTAGGAGAATGGCATTGTAACATGTATACTATCATGTAAGAATCCAATATCCAGTCTATGTCTGACGCAGGATATAGCATGCTTGGGGCTGGTGCATGGTGATGACCCAGAGAGATGTTATGGGGAGGGAGGTGGGAGAGGGGTTCATGTTTGGGAACGCATGTACACCCATGGTGGATTCATGTCAATGTATGGCAAAACCAATACAGTAGTGTAAAGTAAAATAAAGTAAAAAATAAATAAATAAATAAAATGAAATAAATGAGTCATGGGGATGCAATGTACAGCATAGGAAATATAGTCAGTAACACTGTAATAATTGTGTATGGTGATGGTAACTAGACTTACACGGTGATCATCTTGTAATGTTTAAAAATATCAAATCACTATGTCATACATCTGAAGATGATGTAATATTGTAAGTTAATTATACTTAAATTAAAAAAATCTTTAAAGGCAAAAAAAAAAAAAAAAAAAAAGACTGGGAGAGTTGACCACCAAAGACCCCGGGTCCCCCGAGATGAGATTAAGGGAGTGCAAGCCCTGCTCACCCCATAGTCTTGTCAGGCGCCCACCTTAGACCCACAGTTGTAAAAAGCCCTGATTCAATTCCCTGGGGTTGAACACCTCACTCTTTCGAGGCAGAGGCCTGGTGTGTCTCCCTTTGCCTGGTAAATAAGAAAGCTCTCCTCTTCTACTTCCCCCAAAATTGTCTTGGGGTTTGATTCGGCATCGGTGTACAGAGAGTCTGAGTCTTCAGTAACACGAGGGCAGTCCAGTGTGGAAACAGAAACCAGAAAACTGTGCAAAGGCCACAGACCGGGAAGGAGTGCCCCGTGTGAATGGTTCACCTGCGTGTCCATGGAGCTCCTCCTCATGGGCGGGGGACCCCACACCCTTTTCTTCCGGGTGTGTAACTGCCTTGCTTCTGTCTTAACTGAACAAACTGTGTGCTCGCCTGCTTGTTGGGCTGAGTCTCTATAATACACATTCGACCTGTTCTTGTTTTTATAGCTTTTGCCTCCTTGAGAAACGTAATTTTCAATGAGGGCAAAGGCTGGGGGAACCTTGTTTTGAGCCCCTAGCCCCTGGAGGATGAGCGGCTAGGATACCTGGTTTTCATCCAGGCCCCTCCGGGTCCACTTGTTGGGCAGAGAATGAGGCTCTGGCTTCAAACCACAGCTCACCGCTGACACTCTCCGAGATCATTGGTGCTAAAGCCCGGGATTTCAAGGTAAAGCGGCTCATCCCAAACTGTTGGCTGAAGACTTCTGAGTCTCTCTCTCCATGAGAACCTGCTCTCACTCTCTGCTTTGTTCTCTTTCCAAGACCCACAGGTTTCAGTCTAGATCCACTCAGTGAAGGAGCCCCAAGTTCTGGTTTTTCTCTCTCCTCTCTCCCTCTCTCTTGCTGGGCTAAACTACGCCCCCAGCATGTCTGCCGCCTTCATCAATGTCAGGAGCAAGGCGCTGGGAGCTGCAGCTCACCTCCCATTACTTCCAACAAATCGCTCCCTGCTACACCCACACTTTATCCCCCGGGCCCCACTATCTTCTAACGTATTTCTCCCTGAGCAGCCAGCACAAACACTAATTTTTTTTTCTTGTGATTTCCTTTCCTACTTTACTGGATAAGCAAGATTTCTTTCTCACCTAAACTTTATGTCCCCTTCAGTTTTACCCCAGACGCCAGACAAACAGGGTAATAGACTTGGGGTGCTCCTACTGTTTAATCTCCCAGGCTTCCTTTTGCCCGCAAATCCCCTCTGGGAATCCTCCTGCCTCTAGGCCCTCAGGTCCTCCAGCAAGTTCCCCCTCACTCCAGGGAAGGGACAGCCTGCTGTGCAGGCCTTGTTCCAGCAGACCTCATTGCTGCAAAAGATGCCTCTCAAGGAAAGTCTTGGCAGTCCCTCGTGGGAGAGACTGGTCCACCAGTGATGTCTGGTCAGGGATCAAAGGTAGAGCAGAGGACACTGAAAATCCCACCAAGCACAGGATTCGAGGGAAATTCAGAAAACAGTCTGAGCTGCCATCAGGTGCCCCCTAGGAATGCTTTTGGCTTCCCTGGTAGCTCAAACAGCAAAGAATTTCCCTGTGATGCAAAGATCCCTGGAGAAGGGAATGGCAACCACTCCAGTATTCTTGCCTGGAGTATCCCCATAAAGAAAGCAGCCTGGTGGGCTATAGTCCATGAGGTTGCAGAGAGTCAGACACAACTGCTCGACTAACTCTAAACTCCTACTACTACCAGGAATGTTTCTGGGATGCAGGACTTTATTTCTAAGAGTGCAGTTCTTGGTTGCAGGTTGTTCCACGTGGAGAATCCCCTTTCCAAGCCAAAGAGGCTAAGAAAAGGAAAACTAGGTTTTGCTGTAACGTTGCCTGGCCTTGATTTAAGTTGGGGCATGAAAATATTTGGTGTCTCGCTTATGACACTATCCTACAATTAGATCTACATTGCCAAAGTATGAGAACATGGATGGAGGTTAACCCCCCTACATTCTAAACGATCCCATTCAATCTTCCTCCAAATCTCAGGGGGGAAATCAAGCTTCCCCACTCCTGCAAGTTCCATTGCTCCTTCAGATTGTTCTGATCAGCCAAATGACAACAATGGAACACACACACACAGACATATACACCCATAAACAAAACCCGAACAGTCAAAAACTAAAGTACAAGAGATGGACCCGGCAAGCAAAGGGAACCAAAAATGATAGCTAACAGTTACAAACAAAATTAACTAAAGCACAAACTGGAAAAGAAAACCAAATCAAGGTGCCAACTGGGGAATAAAGCAATGGAAACAAAACAAATATGGTGAGATAAAGAAAGGAGAGGAAGAAAGAAGAAGCAAAGTCAAGTAGAGGCAGATAAAGATTTATGCGTATTGAGGAATAACAACAGGAAAATAGCAATAAGAAAAGCCAAAGAATAAGTGTAGAAAAATAATAATAATAAAATTTAAAACTTGAAGAATTTAAAAGGAAAACCCCATAGAACCACAGAAGGCCAATACAGAGGCAGAAGTATAAACAGGAAATAAAAAGTGTGATAAAAAATTTCTCCCTTGGGGGTAAAAAATTCTCAAAAGCTTAAGTAGATTTTATAGTGCTAATAAAATCAACTACTACAGCAACAGAATGTGGGGGAAAAAGAAAAAAAATCTAGAAACAACTAGAGAACAAGTCAAAGTATAAGAATAATAAGTGTTTTCCTTGGATCTCAGCTGTCAGCGTCCTTTCCCTCGCTGGGAGTCTCCATGCACCTCGCCTCCCCAGGATGCCCTCCAACACTGCGCCGGTCTCTGGCCCTGCTGCCTGGGCAGCTCAGATTCTAATCTGGTCCTACTCCTGGGTGTTCTTGCCTCCAAGGTCCACAGCTGCCAGAGCTGGCGTGGTTTCTTCTGCGGGAGCGCTCGGTGTCCTTTCTTATATTCCAGAGACACAGAGTCTGCCTCCTCGATGGGGTGGATTCAATTTGCAACTTGTGCAGCAGGGGGAAGGTTCTGAGTTCTCCTCCTTAGCCGCACTGCCCCTGGGTTTCAGCTGTGGCTTTGTCTCCGCCTCTGCCTGTGAGTCGTCCACAGGGCTTTGCTCCTGAGGCTGCCCTGGAGGGCGTGGCTCTGCTCCAGGGAGGAGGGGGTGAGGGGGCTGCAGCTGCTGGGGCGGCAGGGCCCTGGGCACCAGGTGCTCATGGGAACTGGCGGCTAGGGCCCCAGGAAAGGGGCTTTCTAGCCTCTGGCAGCTCTGCCCCAGCCGCATCCAGCGTGGAGGTGGCACAACTGCTCAGATCTTGGGAACTCTGGGGGCGCCGAGTGTGCAGGGACCCCAGCTGTCTCAGCTGAGGGAGCTCTGGCCCTCCAGGGTGTCGTCCTGGCCTCTGGCAGCTGCAGTCACAGTGCCTCTGGGGCCGGTCCTTCTTCACTGCTCCCGGCTCCCTCCCCCGTGAAGGCAGTAACAGGCCAGCCTCTCTCTGGAGCCTTCCACTCTCCAGGGCTGACATGTAGGGACAGAGGGGCCACAGCGATGGCTCCACCACCTGTGAGTGACTCAACAGGTGGCCCTGCCTCCACGGCTGCCCAGGTTTCCTGCTCAGGCATTTCCCACTGCCACCTCCTCCCTCATGAACCCTCAAGCATCTCCCCACAGTCAACAGCTGACCTCGCCCCGGGATCGCTCCAGGATCCCTGAGCTCCAGCTCCCAGCCCTGCGCCTCCCAGGGGACATGCGTCCCTGCATCCCTCTCCTGGGAACTGTATGGCTGCGGCAAGGATTGTCTCCATGATTCTCATCCCATTCAGATGCTCACAGACCAGCTGCTTCACTCTCAGCCTCGAGTGCTTCTCTGTCCCCTGAACAGTTTCCTCAGCCTCCAAGGGCACCCACGCTGGGACCGGGCCCCTGCTTCAGTCCCCCACCCTCCCAGGGCAGGTCCAGGCCCACTGACTCTCTTTTCCCCCACTTCCTTCACCCTGCCGAGTTCTGTGTGATTCTATACAGTCTTCTCCGGTGGCCAGGTGCTCCAGCCTGCTCTCATCTGCAAGATCTTTCTGCAAGATCTCCTGTGTCTGAAGGTGTCTTCCTGAGGTATCTCTGGAGACAGACGAACTCCACACCCACCTGCTCCTCTGTGGTCTCATTCCCCCTCATCTAATCAAACTAAGAGGCCATCTCCCCAGAGGGACGATCCCTGTGGGACAGCATTTTCTCAGTCAGTCTGCCATTCTTATCTGGGCCAAACTGAGCACTATTTGGTCTAAATTTTAGCTATAAAACTTTGACTAATGAAAAGAAAGATGACATTTTATTATGACCTGGTGTGGCCACAAAATTCTCTGGATTCCAGAGAAAACTGGCTAAGATAAAACTTTTTGAAATTGGGTAGGAAAAAAAAAAAAAAAAAAACCCTAATCACAAAAACAACCTCCCCAAACAAAAATAAACGCACAAAAACTCGTTCTTTTTTCATGTGCAGTTAGAGAAACCTAGCTTTTAAAATACTTTTTTCCCCCCAGAATTCTGACATTAAGAGAAGTTCTGCTAGAAGAACATGGCTTTCCTGTGCCTTAAGACCAGCACTCTGAGGTACAGTTCTCTTATCTAATCTAATTATCTCTAGTTCCTGAGCCTGAGGGTGGGAAATGGAAAGGAAATCTTTTCAACTTTTGCTTATTGAAACTGTTGATTATAATCCAGTGAGCTTTATAATACCTGATTCATGACTAGGATTAGCAAATGAAACTGTATTATTTCAATGCATGTATAGGCCTCATCACATTTATCCATTTCTTTGAGGTTGGACAGCTGGGTTGCTTCCAGCTTTCAGCTGTTGTGAATAATGGTACTATGAAAATAGGTGTGCAAATATCTGTTTGAGATCCTATTTTCAGTTCTTTTGGGTGTACACCCAGCAGTGGAATTGCTGGATCAGGTGGTAATTCCAGTTTTAGTTTTTTTAGAGAACCTTACATTCCTCCTCACGGTGCACAGGGGTTCGTCAGCAGCATTTGAGCAAGAAGAAAACACAGGTCCAGAGAAGTGTATGACTTGTTCAAAGGCACAGCAGGGTTCGAGGAGCCAAGATTCGAATCAGAGTTTCCTGGGTTTTTGAATCCTTGCTCTGAACCAACACTCTAAACTTGGACTTCAGAATATCAGGGGTAGAAGCCCCCTGATGGTGACTTGTGGTCACTGGGTCATCCTAGGCCTGCAGAGCAGTGTAGTGAGGGGACATTTCATGCCCCAAAGCAGCAGGAAATAGAGTCCTGTCCTTCCTGATTCAGAATAAAAGTTGATCTCTCTTCCCTCCAGGCAGGTAGTTGGGAGGCCACTCTGCTGTGATGCTTTGACTGAGCTGGGCTTGAGTCTGTCCCTCCCTACAAATTCCATCTGCTTCTGCCCCAAAGCAGAGTCCCTGTTCCATGTCACTCTGAAGGCAACAGAACAGGAAGCTACCAGGTTTTAGGATCTTCATCATGGAAACAGGTGGAGTCTGTGATTTCTGATCACCAAGCCCATTAGGCACTTCATCCCTATCTAAGACAGAAGGAAGTAACGATCATGACAGTTTTCCCACAACAGCATGACAAAGATGGGCTATAGTGTGTGCAATATCAACAAGCTAATAAATAGCAGAGCTGGATTTGAAATGGCAGACCTGATTGATTTTGCTTAAAAAGAAGAAATCAGCATTCTTATCCACTCAGTTCATACCAGTTAAGCAGATACTGTGAGCCAGGCAGTGTGCCAGGTTTTGCTTCTGTAGGGGCAGAAATTTCCTTTTCTAAGCTCTTTGGCTGGTCAAAGAGGCACTTCCCTGGTGGTCCAGTGGCTAAGACTCTGTGCCCACACTGCAGGGGGCCTGGGCTCCATCTGTGGTTGGAGAACTAGACCCCGTATGCCACAACTGAGTTCACCTGCCTCAATGAAAGATCTGTGTGCTGCAACTAAGACCCAGTACAGCCAAAAAAAAAAAAAAAAAAAAAGACAGATTAGGAGATTCAATTTGCTCGTAGGGGAGCCCCATAAAAGTTCTGAGACTCAAAGACTTTCAAACAACTGAGGCTCATATCCTCCCCTGACCTAAAGAGAAGGGAGTAGGAATCTTCGGCTTGAAAGGGGAGGAAGAGAACCCAAGGGAAGATGGGAAAAGCAAATGCTTGGAAGACTCTTGGGAGTCCCTTGGATAGCAAGGAGATCCAACCAGTCCACCCTAAGGGAAATCCACACTGAATATTCATTGCAAGGACAGATGCTGAAGCTGAAACTTCAATACTTTGGCCACATGATGTGAAGAGATGACTCATTTGCAAGGACCCTGATGCTTGGAAATATTGAAGCTGGGAGGAGAAGGGGACGACAGAGGATAAGATGGTTGGATGGCATCACTGACTCGATGGACATGAGTTTGAGGAAGCTCCGGGAGTTGATGATGGACAAGGAAGTCTGGTGTGTTGCAGTCCACGGGGTCACAAAGAGTCAGACACGACTGACCTACTAAAGACAACAACAAAAATCAAGTGCTTGGTAAACAAATGTTTGCCACTTCAGAAGATAATCCTTTTAGAAATAATAGGTTTTCTTTGGTGATAGCTCTCTTCCTGTGTAGGTCCCTTAATCTACATTATTTGGAGCAGTTAAGCAATAGGCAAGGAGCTTCTCCTGAGTCTGCTGGGTCTTCCCTGCCTTCAGCTCAAAACAGTCAACCCGTCAAAGGGGCACATTGGAGAAGATGTATTCTGGTCCCACTAGAAAAGATCCTGATGCTGGCAGAGATTGAAGGCAGAAGGAGAAGGGCATGACAGAGGATGAGATGGTTGGATGGCATCACTGACTCGATGGACATGAGTTTGAGGAAGCTCCAAGAGTTGGTAATGGACAGGGAGGCCTGGGGTGCTGCAGTCCATGGGGTCCCAACGACTGAGTGACTGAACTGATTCTGCTCCCCATCACTTGTCTTTAAACATTCTTCCTAGTAATTTTGAAACACATTAAGAGGCTTCATTGTGTTTGAAGAAACCAAACCTCAGAGAAGGGAGAACTTGCCCAGTGGGTCCTTTTACCACCTGTCCCTCATCACTCCAATACTTCATGGAATTTAACTCCTAGGGTCAGGGACAGATAAACAATCTTGCTGGCTCTGTGTCTTGTTTTCTCAGCAGATCATAGCCTCCTCAACTATGTCTAGGATGGTGTATCAGTATGTTCGCCAGTTTGGTCAGAAGCTGGTCCACAGGCGAGGGGCAGACACCATAAAGGAGTCTGACGGTCTCAAGATTCATCTGAGCGCCACAGAGCTGGTGTTCTTGGGTGTGGGCAGGAACCTGGGAGCCGGCCTGTACATCGTGCTTGGTGCAGTGGCCAAGTACATAGCTGGACCAGCGATTGTCATCTGCTTCTTGGTGGCCGGCCTGTCTTCTCTGCTGTCGAGGCTCTGCTATGTGGAGTTTGATGCACGGGTACCACGCTCCTCTTCTGCGTATGTCTGCAGCTACGTCATGATGGGACAGCTCTGGGCCTTCGTTGTTGGCTGGAACATCATACTGTTATTTTTAATTGGTGAGGTGATGGGACCAGGCGACAGGTGTGGGGGGAAAGGTGTGGGGGCTAAGGTCAGGAAACTGGGAGATGGGATTGTGGTCTCATTCATGGGCACTTTGTTACCTGACTTGAGGTGGGAAATGGGTAACTGTGGCTGGAAAACCCCACAACTTCTTTCTAGTCAGCTCTCTCCTGCTTTCCTTAAATAATTGGACTAAGAATGAGAAGGAAAGGAAATTGTGGGCACCGGTGGGAGGGAGGCGTGTCCCACAGCTCATCACCTCATTATATTGGAGTCTTTGCTCAGCTGTTGCCTCTGAGTGATTTTTTTGGGGGGGGGGCGGGGGGGGGGTTGCCACTTGATTTAAAATTTCATCCCTCATCTTTTAGCCCTCCTGGTCCAACTTCCCAGTTTTCTTTCCTTGTGAAACACTGACCTCCTCCTAACCTATTAAAGAGTGGACCTTTTTTGTGAGTCATCTCAGTCTGCTCTCGATACCCCATGGAAAAAAAAATCTTTGAGCTTATATATTTTGTATATTTTTTCCTCCAATATACGTCCATTGGCACTTACTAGGTGTTCAATTTTGTCTGTGAATGTTCGTTTTTCTGCTGCTGCAGCCATTGCATGTACAGCCCGCGCCTGGAGGTACGCCTTTGAGAGCCTCATTGGGGACCGCATCTCTCAGAAATTGGAGGAAACTGTCCCTCTGCATGCACCCTACTTTCTGGCCACGGATGCAGACTTTTTCGCACTGGGCCTGGTGCTGCTGCTTGCGGGTGAGTCAGCGGTTAGATATAAGATGTGATGAGGGGACTCCTATGGTGGTCCAGTGGTTAAGAATCCACCTTGCAATGTGCAGACAAGGGTTCGATCCCTGGTCAGGGAGCTAAGATCTCATGTGCTGCAGAACAATTAAGCCCAAGTCCTTAGCCTGCACACTACAACTAGAGAATCTGTGTGTGTGTGTGTCTAGTTGCTCAGTCACGTCTGACCCTTTGTGACCCTTTGGACCATAGCAAAATAGACTCCTTTGTCACTGGGATTCTCCAGGCAAGAATACCAGAGTGAGTTACCCATTACCTTTTCCAGGGGATCTTCCTGACCTGGGAAGTGAACCCATGTCTCCTGTGTTTCCTGCATTGCAGGTACATTCTTTATCCACTGATTCCCAAACTTTGCTGTTTGGGTCGCAACAAAAGATCCCACAGCTAAGACCCAACTCAGCCAAATTCAGTTCAGTTCAGTCACTTAGGCCTGATGGACTCTTTGTGACCCTATGGACTGCAGCACGCCAGGCTTCGCTGTCTAGCACCCACTCCCGGAGTTTACTCAAACTTATGTCCATTGAGTCGGTGATGACATCCAACCATCTCATCCTTTGTCATCCCCTTCTTCTCTTGCCTTCAGTCTTTCCCAGCATCAGGGTCTTTTCAAGTGAGTCATCTCTTCGCATCAGGTGGCCAAAGTATTGGAATTTCAGCTTCAACATCAGCCCTTCCAACGAATATTCAGGAGTGATTTCCTTTAAGATGGACTGGTTGGATCTCCTTGCAGTCCAAGGGACTCTCAAGAGTCTTCTCAAACACCACAGTTCCAAAACATCAATTCTTTGGCACTCAGCTTTCTTCACAGTCCAACTCTCACATCCATACATGACCACTGGGAAAACCATTGCTTTGACTCAATAGACCTTTGTTGGCAAAGTAATGCCTCTGTTTTTTAATAGGCTGCCTAGGTTGGTCATAGCTTTTCTTCCAAGGAGCTTTTAATTTCATGGCTGCAGTCACCATCTGAAGTGATTTTGGAGCCCCCCAAAATAAAGTCTCTAACTGTTTCCATTGTTTCCCTTCTATTTGTCAAGAAGTGATGGGGCCAGATGCCATGATCTTGGTTTTCTGAATATTGAGTTTGAAGCCAGCTTTTTCACTCTCCTCTTTCACTTTCATCAAGAGGCTCTTTAGTTCTTCTTTGCTTTCTGCCATCACTGTGGTGTCATCTGCATATCTGAGGTGATTGATACTTCTCCCAGCAATCTTGATTCCAGCTTGTGCTTCATCCAGCATAGTGTTTCTCATGATGTACTCTGCATATAAGCTAAATAAGCAGGGTGGCAATATACACCCTTGACATACTCCTTTCCCAATTTGGAACCGGTCAGTTGTTCCATGTCCAGTTCTAACTGTTACTTCCTGACCTACATACAGATTTCTCAACAGGCAAGTCAGGTGGTCTGGTATTCCCATCTCTTGAAGAGTTTTCCATAGTTTGTTGTGATCTACACAGTCAAAGGCTTTGGCATAGTTAATAAAGCAGAAGTAGATGATTTTCTGGAACTCTCTTGCTTTTTCCATGATCCAACGATGTTGGCCATATGATCTCTGGTTCCTCTGCCTTTTCTAGATCCAGCTTGGATCACCTCACAGTCCAAGGGACTCTCAAGAGTCTTCTCCAACACAACAGTTCAAAAGCATCAGTTATTCAGTGCTCAGCTTTCTTTATAGTTCAACTCTCACATCCACACATGACTAGATACCAGTGAAACACACTCTGGAATTTTGACAATTCAAATGTCTCTAAACCATGCCAAATATTTGGGGAATAAAATTTACTCCCAGGTGAGAATCATTTTCTTAGACTGACATATTTTCTTCTTGGTACTGAGACAAAAGATTTTCATTTTTTATTTCAGAGGAAATTCACATAGCATAAATTTATCAATTTGCTATTTCCCCCAGCTTTACTGAGATGCAACTGACATACAGCATGATAAGTTTGAGGTGTAAAATGTGCTTTTTTCTTTTTTTCTTTTTTTACTGTACTAGGTCTTTATCGCTGCTCACAGGTTTTCTCTGGTTGCAGAGAGCATGGGTTAATCTTTGCTTTGATACACAGGCTTCTCATTCTGGTGGCTTCTCTTGTTGCAGAGCACGGGCTCTAGAGCTCGGGCTCAGTAGTTACAGCACATCGGCTTAGTTGGTCTGCAGTACGTGAAATGTCCCTGGACCAGGGATGGAACCCTTGTCCCCTGCATTGGCCGGCAGACTTCCAACCACTGGACCACCAGGAAAGTCTCACAGTGACTATCTGATAGACTTGCCTATGCGAGATGATCGCCACAATAAGAAATGAACTATTAGGTCCTTCCTGGTGGTCCAGTGGCCGAGACTCCTTACTCACTGTGCAGGGGACCAAGGTTCCACCCCTGGTCAGGGAAGTCAGATCCTACTTAACGGAACTAAGGGCTCACATGCCACAACTAAAGATTCTGTTATGCCACAGCAAAGACTCAGCCCAGCCAAATACAAATAAAATGAAAAATTTTTTTAATTATAAGAAAAGAAATTAACTATCTTATGGGTACAATTCAGGGGTGCTAGTACATTCACAATGTTGTCCAGCCATCACCTCCATCGACCTTCAAACATGTTCATCTCCCCCAAAAGACACCCTGTATCCCTGAGCATCACGGTCCATCCACCCCACCCCCACACCCCCCAGCCCCCAGGCTGCTCCCTGGCTCTATGGACTTAGTTACTGTGCGTGTCTCGTATTCCATCTCTCCTGCAGTACTACTCGCTCTGGGAGTTCCTGAGTCAGCCTGGGTTTACAGAGTGTTCACGGGCATCAACCTTTTGGTTCTCAGCTTCATCATCGTCTCTGGCTTCATTAATGGAGACCTGCACAACTGGAAGCTCACAGAACAGGACTACGCATTGGCAACAGCTGTATTCTCGTATAGGTTATGAGCGTACCTTTGGTCATATTAATGTGTGTGTGTGTGTGTGTGTGTGTGTGTGTGTGTGTGTGTGTAGGGAGGTGGGAGCTGAGAATCTGGTGGGGACTAAAGAGACTGAGGCTGGTGGATCCGGATGGTGGGTTTCTTGGAGGCCAGAGTTTGTGGTATTGAGGGAAGAGTCCAGAAGTGATGGCTGAACCCACCTCACCCATGATCTTTCTTGCTCCTTCTCTCACCACAGCTTGGGCCCTCCAGGTGCTGGAGGGTTTGTGCCTTTTGACTTTGAGGGGGTTGTCCAAGGAGCAGCTACGTGTTTCTATGCATTTGTTGGTTTTGCTGCCATTGCCGCTAGAGGTAACATGATCACTGAGTGTCCCATCGGGGGTCTGGACAGAGTTTGGGCTGCCCTTGGGCACAGAGGTTGGGAGAAGGTTAGCCTGCTTCAGGCAATTCTGTGCTTTCACCTCATGGCGTTTTCCTGACCTGCTGCTTCCACCCCTTTTGCAGAGAGTGGAGACCTCAAGCCTCAGCGGTCGATCTCCCTGATCTCACTCCTCATGTGCTTTTTGGCGTATTTTGCTGTCTCCGCGGTGCTCACCCTCATGGTGCCCTACTACCAGATTCGTCACCACAGCCCCTTGCCCGAGGCTTTTCTCCATGTTGGCTGGGGCCCTGCCAGATGTGTGGTGGCTGTTGGCGTCCTCTGTGCTCTTACGTCCAGGTCAGTGTCCGGGTTTCTCCCCGTCAACTGTCAGATGCTCATGCACCCCAGCCCGTGGGACTGAGAGACAAGAGGGAAAGACATCTTGCTCCATGTAGACTAGGGAGCGCATGCCCTGGTCTCCCCTGCTTCTCCACGTCCTCACACGTGTCTCCACTTTCTCTCCCAGCCTCCTGGGTGACATGTTCCCCATGTCTCGGTTAATCCGTGCAATGGCAGAGGACGGGCTCCTTTTCCGGGGACTTGCCCGGGTCTATGGTCACACAAAAATCCCCGTCGTGGCCATCATGTCTTCTGGAAGCCTTGCAGGTGAATAAGCAAAACTCGCTCCTTCCTTGATCCATTTCCCTTAAGTGCAGTTCCAATGGTTTCTTAATCCCACCCCTGCCGTTTTTGCTCCCCCATTCTAGGGATCATGGCATTACTCTTTGAGTTCAGCCACATTGCAAACCTCATGGCAGTTGCGTCCCTGCTTGCTTACTCCATGGTGTCCTTCTCGGTCCTTGTTCTCAGGTGAGACCGCACTACACCTTGACTGAGGGGCTTGGGGTCATGGGGATAATGGGGAGGTCATCCTGGTCTGTGTCTTCATTATGTCTTCTGATCGTTCAAGAGAAGAAAGAAGTGGAATAGACAATCTGGTGTTCTGTGAATAGTGGCTGCTGTTAACATTGCCTTTAAACCTCTAACTCAGGTATCAGCCAGGTCAGAATTTAAGTAAGAGTGAGAAAACGGAAGAAGAAACTGAGATGGAGCTTGTACCTGTAGGAAGTCCTTTGGACTCTGTACCTGAAGCAGGAACCTCAAACATTCTAAAGAGCCTGTGGTTCCCTACCAGCACCACCCCCACCCGGAAATCTGGCCAGATTGTCTATGGATGTGCCTTCCTGCTTGGTGAGCAGTGGGGTTTCCCTTTGTTCATGTTCTGAAATGGACAGGATGGAGTGAGAGTGTGTATTTTGTCAGTTAAGGAGTCTGGGAGATATGATGGCCCTTCCTGATGTTGGTGGTTTCAGGGAGGGGTGTGACCCGAGGTCCTGGCGTCTTTGGCTTCTGGGTCCAGCCTGTTCTCCTCCTCCTTGACCCTTGCAGTTCTCCTGCTGAGCATCCTGAGCCTGGTCCTGGCCCAGTGGCCCAGACGTGTGTTCTCTGGAGACCCCGTGCTCACAACAGTGGCTGTGCTGCTGCTGCTGCTGCTCATCACTGGGGTGACGGCCATCATCTGGAGGCAGCCCCAGAGCCCCAGACCTCTTATGTTCAGGGTATGTGACCTATGTGTACAAAGTGTCTATGTTCAGTGAAGGAGGTCTGCGTGCTTTGAGACATCAACATCCCTTGCTGGACCAGGGAAGAAAAGGAGTTGCTGAAACCTATGGACTCCTCCCTGATCCACACTCAGTGCTTACAAACCAGGCTCAATAGGCACTGAACACAAAGCCTGACCCACGAAGGTCAGGGTCTCCCTTTCAGACATCTGGGCTGTGTTCAGGGATGAACTGACTCTGCCCACAGGTCCCTGCTCTGCCTGTCCTCCCGCTGGTCAGCATCTTCGTGAACCTTTACTTGATGATGCAGATGACCTCTGGGGCCTGGATCCTCTTTGGCATCTGGAATGCCATTGGTGAGTGACTTTCTGGGCTGAAGAGGCTTGAGTGACTGAGCCCAATCTTCTTCCTACCACCTCCCCCCTAAACTGTGTCAGACACCAGAATAGAAGGCTTACTGGGTATTCATAAGTGAAGAGAGCCCCCGTTTTTCTTCTTACTCTCTCATTTCCCTACTAGGATTTGCCATATACTTTGGATATGGGGTCCGACACAGCTTGGAGGAGAACAATGAGCCACCAGCCTCCACCTCCCAGACTCCGGACTAAAACACCCCTAGTGATGAAGCATCTTAGCCAAAGGAAATAGATGCTGTGTGGACCCCTCCATACACTGGAGGTATCCGCTGGTTCAAGGTGCACTTTGAGCCTCTATGGACTGTGCAAGTGGAAAGCATTTAGTGCCCTGTATTTATTGCCAGTGGACAAAATGACTTTGCTATTGTATAATTTTTAAGTAAACTCTCTTAAGCTTAATATGCATCAGAAGATTGCATGCTTCATAAGTGTGTAGTAAGATGAATCTTCACAAAGAAAGTATTATGATGTTACTGACAACTAGAGGAAGAAATAAAATACTAGCCTACACAGAAGACACACCTTCTTGTACTTATTTCCAATAAGAATGAGATTGTCCCATGGGAAGGAAACTCAGGTAACTATGTATTATGTCAGGAGTTACACTTTAGGGGCTTCTCTGATGGTCCAGTGGCTAAGACTCTTTGCATGAAATGTGCCCATCTTTGCATAAAATGTTCCCTTGGTATCTCTAATTTTCTTGAGGAGATCTTTCTTCAAAATAGTCTTTCCCATTTTATTGTTTTCCTCTATTTCTTTGCATTGATTGCTGAGGAAGGCTTTCTTATCTCTCCTTGCTATTCCTTGGAACTCTGCATTCAAATGGGTATATCTTTCCTTTTCTCCTTTGCTTTTCGCTTCTCTTTTCACAGCTATTTGTAAGGCCTCCTCAGACAGTCATTTTGCCTTTTTGCATTTCTTTTTCTTGCGGATGGTCTTCATTGCTGTCTCCTGTACGATGTCATGAACCTCTGTCCATAGTTCATCAGGCACTCTATCAGAGCTAGTCCCTTAAATCTATTTTTCACTTCCACTGTATAATCATAAGGGGTTTGATTTAGGTCACACCTGAATGGTTTAGTGGGTTTTCCCACTTTATTGAATTTAAGTCTGAATTTGGCAATAAGAAGTTCATGATCTGAGCCACAGTCAGCTCCCGGTCTTGTTTTTGCTGACTGTATACAGCTTCTCCATCTTTGGCTGCAAAAAATACATCAAGCTGATGTCAGTGTGAGAAAAAACAATCTGTATAAAATATATATATATACTGTACATACTTTGATTGTAAAATAATTTTTTTCTAAGATATGGTGAACGTTAACTGACAACATAGTGGCCACAAATCCACAATTTGTGAAACAGGCAGCATTGGCAAAAAGTGAAGTATGTGTGTACATGTATAATCAACACGCATAAAATACATACCCGTATAAGATATATGGATTAAGGGTACACTTTACTTGTTTCACCACAAAAAATAGTTAAGACCTACTTAGTTAAAGGAGACAACTGGAGCCTGACTGCACGTCTCCCCAAAGGGCCAGGTCCTGACTGGGTGTCAGGCAAATTTTCCTGAGAAGAAATGGCATCTAGGGGACTTCCCCGGTGGTCCAGTGGATAAGAATCCACCTTCCAATCCAGAAGACACAGGTTCAATCCCTGGTTCAGGAAGATTCCACATGCTTCGGAGCAGCTCAGACTCTGTCCAAAACTACTAAGCCTGCGCTCGAAAGCCTGAAGCCACGGCAGCCAGCAGCCCCTGCACCCCAACCGGAGAGTAGCCCCCACTCCCCGCAAATAGAAAGAACTCACATGCAGCAGAAAAGACCCAGCACAGACAAAATCATAAATAAATAAAGGAAATGATAGAAATGAGGTCTCCTTTGTCTATTAATGATCACGTTGTCACCCGTCCAACTCCGGCTATCTGGGTTGGTCACACCTGCATAAACAGGAAGTGATGCTGAAAACTCAGCCTCTCTGAACACCAGTGTGGAGTCCAACCTCAGAGGCAGAGTTCTGGGTGGAGGAGGAAAGAACAGTTTCATTGCTTTGCCAGGCCCAGGGGACAGAGCGGGCTCCTGCCATTGAAACTGAGTCCCGACCCAGGCGAGTTCGGTGAGGAGTTTTATGGCAACTGTTCAGGGAGCAGTTGCTGACAGATCAGGGTGTGTGCAGGGTCCCAGGCGGTAGGTCTCCTCGTCTTGACAAAGATTAAAACTTAAGGGGTCTCTGGCCCTTTTAATTTTGCCACAGGAGGCTTCTCAGCAGCTCCTTCCATGATTCTGTTCAGTTCAGTTCAGTTCTCAGTCATGTCCGACTCTTTGCGGCCCAGTGGACTGCAGCACGCCAGGTCTCCCAGTCCATCAGCAACTCCCAGAGTTGACCCAAACTCATGTCCATTGAGTCAGTGATGCCATCCAACCATCTCATCCTCTGTCATCCACTTCTCCTCCCACCTTCAATCTTTCCCAGCATCAGGGTCTTTTCAAATGAGTCAGCTCTTCACATCAGGTGGGCAGAGTATTGGAGTTTCAGATTCTGTGAGCAGCAACTGCTTGAAGCTGCCCTTTGGAACTCAGAGCAGGTCATGGAAGCTGGAGTCTGGATACAAAAAACAAGGGACAGAAATGAACCTACTTACAAATCAGACGGAGACTCACAGACTTAGGAAATGAATTTATGGTTGCCAGGGGAAGCGATAGCTAGGGACGTTGGGAGGGCATGTACACACCGCTCTATATAAAATGGAAAAGCAGCCAGGACCTGCTGTAGACACAAGGAATCTGCTCAGTGTTGGGTGCAGCCTGGACGGGACAGGACTTTGGGGGAGAATGGACACATGGCCATGTGAGACTCAGTCCCTTCGTTGTTGACCTGAACCTACGCCACCATCATTCCTTGGCTACACCCCACTACAAAATGTTTTTGGTATTTAAAATACTTTTGAAAAAGGAACAGGGGACAGAAAAAAGCCTTCATTCCGAGGAGCCCCATATGGTCCTGAGGTAGGAGCTAGTGGGCTCCAGGCTGGGCATTTACAATTAGACTTCTGTTTACATTTCCTGAGGAAGGAGGCAGGGGGCTCTGGGCTAGAGAGTTACAAGCAGCCTCCTGTTGGCTCTTCGAGATGGAAATGACAAGAACAGAGTGAGTAGCTGGACTTTGTCTCCTGTGGACACTTTCAGGCAACAACTGTGGCAGGCCTAAACACTCTTTGATTTAAAGGTCAAGAGTGACAGATTTCCCAGCCTTGTGGCCAGGGAGACATGGCACATGTTGAGGGTCAGAGAGGAGGAGGGCATCCCACCATAATAGTAGATGCCAGGACCCACCCCATCCCATGGCCTCCCGGCTGGAATACATCCTGAAAGAAAGTTGCGCAGGTGAGTGGGTGAGGGTCCTAGGGCAGGTCAGTTGTGTTAAAATAAGTGGATAATTGGCTAAAGATAAACAAACTCAGAACTGCCCTTGTGGATGATTTTACTGACTTTGTTGGGTCATGGGGCTCCTCCTCCTGGGAGGAGGCCCACACTCTTTCTCTCCAGCTGTGTATCTCTGCCTCGCTTCTGTCTTAACTGAGCAAACTTCCTCTGAGTGCTCTCTCATTGTTGTGCTGTGTCTCTAATAATACACTTTGTACCTGTTTTAGATTAAAAAAATTTTTTTTCCTCCTTGAGAAATGCATTTTTCAATGGAGGCAAGAGTCAGGGGAACCTTGTCTCTAGCCTCTGGCCCCTGGTGGACGAGCGGCTAGGAGTCCTGGTTTTCATCCAGGCCACCCGGGTTCAATATCCGCGCACAGAGCTAAGCCACCCCTCACGGCTGACTCTCTCCGAGAATACCTGATGCTGAAACCCAGGATTTCAAGGTAAACTGCAGGTCTCCCCGAACTGCTGGCTGGGGACCTCTGAGTCTCTCTCTCCCATGAGAACTTGCTTGCTCTCACTCTCTGCTTCCAAGACGCACAGGTTTCCGTCTAGATCCGCTCGGTGAAGGAGCACAAGTTCTCTTTCCCTGTGTCCTCTCCCTCTGTCTCTTGCTCTCCTTGAACCGCAAACCCCCGCGGGTCCTCAGCCCAGCAGTGCGTCCTCATCAACGCTGCGAGCTGTGTGCAGGGACTTCTTGCTGGCACCATCAGCCAATTTCTCCCTGCTACACGCCGCACTTTATTTCCTAGGGGCGGTAGAAGAATCACAGCCCCCGGGCCCTCCAGTATATCTTCTCAAGCAGCGCACCAGCACACACACTGTGCCTTTCTGTCTTTTCATCCTGTGATTTTCTTTCGTACTTTACATGAGAAGACATAGGTTCGATCCCTGGGTTGGAAGATCCCTGGAGAAAGGAATGGCAACTCACTTCTAGTGTTCTTGCCTGGAAAACCACGAATAGAGGAGTCTTGCAGGCTACAGTCCACGGTGTGGCAAAGAGTTGGATAGAACTGAGCAGTTAACACTTTCACTTTCCAGGTTTCTTTTTCATCTAAGCTTTAAGTCCCCTTCAACTTCACCTTCGATGCCACACAAACAAGTGCAATGCTATCAGGCATAATTCTGGTGTTTTTCTGAGAGTGTTTTAAGTCTCAGCAGTAACCCAGCTACTCTGTCAGTTGCATTGCAATTACATTTTAAATGTGAAAACCCCTAGAGACTATTTAATTAATTGGTTTACTATTTGGCTGTGTCTGGTCTTTGCCGCTGGCTTTCTCTAGCTGTCTGAGTGAGGGCGGCTCTCCAGTTGCAGCTTACAGGCTCCCCTTGTGGTCACGTCTCTTTCTGTGGAACCCGGGCTCAGGGTGCGGGCTTCCGCGGCTGTGGTGCGCAGGCTTCGCTGCACGACAGCATGTGGAAGCTTCCAGGTCAGGGACACACTGCATCCCCTGCATTGGCAGGTGGACTCTTTGCCACTGGACTCAGAAGGGAAGTCCATAGGCAGACTTGAAACGTGCCTTCCTAAGTCTTCTCTTGACATACATACAGTTATGGTTTCACTTGGATGCCTTTGCAAAAGTGCTACCTCTTCAAGATATATAGAGAAGGCTTTCCAAAACTGAATCAAAATTCATTAGGTAAATAAATGTTGTTATTAGCAGTAAGCTGATGCCAGACTGGAACATGGTTTTCTCTGTCTGTTAAGAGGACAATGTTTTCTTGGAGTGCTGCTTTTGATAACAGACTGTGTGAACTCTTTGGGTCTAAGTGATTTGTAACTGCTTTTGAGATCTCTCATTACTTTTGTTGAGAAAATAAGGAGTATTTCACAATCTCTGAAGATTATGGCACATGTAGATAAAGTTCATTCTGCTTCTACAAAAATTAACCTTTATTGTCGGACTTTGGATACCCTGATATCGTTGTGGCATAGTGACTGAAAGTGAAAGTGTTAGTCCAGTCTTTTCTGACTCTTTGCGACCCTATGACTGTAGCCCACCAGGCTCCTCTGGCCATGGAATTCTGCAGGCAAGAATACTGGAGTGGGTGGCTATTTCTTTCTCCAGGGGATCTTCCAGACCCAGGGATCGAACATGAGTCTCCTGCATTGCAGCCAGGTTCTTTACCACCTGAGCCACTGGGGAAGAGCGTGTCAACAGTCTACTCCTAACTGAGGGAATTTGAGATGGGTAAACAATGGCTGTTAATCAAACATTCAGGGCTCTGGGACACCCGAGACGACTGCCCGGCTTTTCCTGGCTCTGTGGAAAATCTCATTTTTATTTGATGGGTTAAAGCCTTTCCTGGTTGCAAGATTGATGCCCTTACAATGAAAGGAAAATGGTAAAAAATAAATATGCATTCACTTGGAGTATGCCTCCCACAATCGCCAGTGATCCAGGTACTCACCTCACTGGCCAAATCATACCAGCTTTCACAAAAACCTCACAAACTTCTTGAAACGATCACTTTCACTGTCATCCTTAATCATCAGGCCAGGTCAACAGAACTAACAGAAAAACTGGACTCAAGTGGAACAGAAGTGAATTACATGGCATTAAAGGAACTTTCAAAAAGTTGGCTTAAAGCTCAACATTCAGAAAACGAAGATCATGGCATCTGGTCCCATCACTTCATGGGAAATAGATGGGGAAACAGTGGAAACAGTGTCAGACTTTATTATTTTGGGCTCCACAATCACTGCAGATGGTGATTGCAGCCATGAAATTAAAAGACGCTTACTCGTTGGAAGAAAAGTTATGACCAACCTGGATAGCATATTCAAAAGCAGAGACATTACTTTGCCAGCTAAGGTCCGTCTAGTCAAGGCTACGGTTCTTTCTGTGGTCATGTCTGGATGTGAGAGCTGGACTGTGAAGAAAGCTGAGTGCCGAAGAATTGATGCTTTTGAACTGTGGTGTTGGAGAAGACTCTTGAGAGTCTCTTGGACTGCAAGGAGATCCAACCCGTCCATTCTAAAGGAGATCAGTCCTGGGATTTCTTTGGAAGGAATGATGCTAAAGCTGAAACTCCAGTACTTTGGCCACCTCATGCGAAGAGTTGACTCATTGGAAAAGACTCTGAAGCTGGGAGGCATTGG
This sequence comes from Capra hircus, assembly GCF_001704415.2. Lineage (NCBI taxonomy): Eukaryota > Metazoa > Chordata > Mammalia > Artiodactyla > Bovidae > Capra > Capra hircus. The sequence goes on along the minus strand of NC_030825.1, from coordinate 57,643,894 downwards.
GGGCAGGAGGAGAAGGGGATGACACAGGATGAGATGGCTGGATGCTATCACCGAGTCGATGGATGAGAGTCTGAGTGAACTCTGGGAGTTGGTGATGGACAGGGAGGCCTGGCGTGCTGCAATTCATGGGGTCGCAAAGAGTCGGACACGACTGAGCGACTGAACTGATTAACTGAACTGAAAGGAACTGCTGGGCTTCCCTGGTGGCTCAGACTGGAAGAACCTGCCTGCAATGCAGGAGGCTTGGGCTTGATCCCTGGGTCTGGAAGATGCCCTGGAGGAGGAAATGGCAACTCACTCCAGTATTCTTGTCTGGAAAATCCCATGGACAGAGGAGCCTGGCGGGCTGCAGTTCATGGACGTGCAAACAGTTGGACACATCTGAACAACGAACATGCACAAATGAACTGCTAAATATGATTAGAATTTTTCTGACTTTGGTATGACAAATTATTGGCTTCTAATTATTGTTTTTTTCAAACATAAGAAGACTGTTCTCCTCAGGCTACTTATGATTTACAACAATCTGTTAATTTACACTTGTGGGTAAAAGAAAACCTGTTTCTTCTGACTCTGGCTGGTCGCTCAGAAATTGGAGCCCCTGGGTCGTGTATAGCCTTAACAGGTGAACAGAAAGCACTATCTGTTAGCATTTCAAAAATATCTGGGGGCTCTCTAGTAGAAAGAAATCTAGGCGATGCGGTCTCTGGGGCCGAGTTTGCCCCTTTCTGGCTCTGGCTGCCACCTGCCTGACCCTGCCTCTGGCGGGGATGGGCTGGTCCACAGCCTGCTAGCTCTCCTCTGGTATACCCTCAGTCCTTTGTTCTACGGGGGAGCGGGGCAGCAGTGCCTTAGGTTAGGGCTTTTCCCGGGATACTTCGTTCTCTCTCTCTCTCTTTTTTTCCCTCTCTCTCTCTGGCTACCCAACAGTTTAGGTTGCTATCTCACCATAGCTAGGGCAATGTGAGGGAGCTCCCCACAGACCCGCCAGTGAGAGGGTTTCCTGGTGTTTGGAAACCTTTCTTTTAAGACTCCCTTCCCAGGATGGATCTCCATCCCTAACTATTTTGTCTCTCATTTTAGCCTACATTTTGTCCTACCTCCCTTCAAAGACAATGGGCTACATTTCTGGGTGGCTGATGTCCTCTGCCAGAGTTCAGAAGTTGTTTTGTGGAGTTTGCTCAGCATTCAAATGTTCTTTCGATAAATTTGTGGGGGAGAAAGTGGTCTCCTCCGTCCTATTCCTCTGCCATCTTAGCCTCACCCCCCGCCCCCTCCCGCTTCAGACTTCTAATCTCCTGCTCTGCTTAAGGCAGGAAAGTGGTGCATTAGGATGCCTGTCTTTGAATGAGTAGGGTCTGCTGTTAATATTCCTATATCTCTCATTCAGGTACCAGCCAGACTGGAATTTAAGCAAGAATGAGAAAATAGAAGACAAAATTCAGATGAAGCCTCTAGTCAAGGAAAATCCTCTGGACTCTGAACCTGAAGCAGGAAGCTCAAAGACTCTCAAGAGTCTGTGGTTGCCTGTCAGCAGCACCGCCACCCAGAAATCTGCCCAGATGGTCTATGGATGTGCCTTTCTGCTTGGTGAGCACTGGGACGGCTCTTTGGTCATATTTTGAAACTGACAGGATGGAGTGAATGTGTATATTTTCTCAGTGCAGCAGTCTTACAGATATGATGGCCCTTCCTGATGTTGGTGGTTTCAGGGAAGGATGTTGCCCAAGGTCCTGCCATCTTTGTCTTCTGGGTCCAGCCTGTTCTCCTCCTCCTTGACCCTTGCACTTCTCCTGCTGATTATCCTGAGCCAGATCCTGGCCCAGTGGCCCAGCCAGCTGTTCTCTGGAGACCCTGTGCTCACAACAGTGGCTGTGCTGCTGCTGCTGCTCATCACTGGGGTCACGGTCATCATCTGGAGGCAGCCCCAGGACCCCTCTCCTCTTCCATTTAGGGTAAGTGACCTTATGTGTCCAAAGTGTCCTCCTTGGGTGAATGAGGTCTGTGTCCTTTGATGGCAAAATGTCCTTTCCTGGACAGGGAATGAGGGGTGTTACTGAAACCAATGGACTCTTCCCTGACCACCCTCAGGGCTTTGTATACACAATCTCAGTAGGCACTGAATGCACAGCCCGAGGAGGACGGGAGCCTCCCACCCACGTGGGGCAGGGTCCCCTTTAAGACACCTGGGCTGTGTTCAGGGATGAGCTGCCTCTGCCCACAGGTCCCTGCTCTGCCTGTCCTCCCGCTGGTCAGCATCTTCATGAATGTACACCTCTGGGACCTGGGCCCTGTTTGGCGTCTGGAATGCCATTGGTAAGTTGCTTTCTGGGATAAAGAGGTTACTTGAATGACTGCACCCAACATCTTCCTACTATTTCTTCCCACACTGTATCAGACACCATAGAAGGTCTACAGAGCATTTGTAAGTAAGGAGAGCACCTACCTTTCCCTCTCATCGTCTCATCTCCCTACTAGGGATTCTCATATACTTTGGATATGGGATCCGATACAGCCTGGCAGGGAACAATCATCAACAGCCACCAGCCACCAGCCTCCACCTCCCAGACTCTTGACATAAACACCCCTGGGGCTGAGTCATCTTAACCACAGGACATAGATGCTGCATGGAATCCCTCCATGCCCTGGCGGATCTGCTGGTGCAAGGGACACTGTGAGCCTCAGTGGAGTGTGAAGGTGGAGGCATCTAAAGCCCTGTATTTATTGCTAGTGGACAAAGTGACTGGACCATTGTGCAATTTTCAGTAAACTTTTCAAAGCATACTATACATACTTATTTTTCGTTTCACAGCTATTTGTAAGGCCTCCCAGACAGCCATTTGGTCTTGATCCCTGTCTCCTGTACAATGTCATGAACTTCAGTCCATAGTTCATCAGCACTCTATCTATCAGATCTACTCCTTAAATCTATTTCTCACTTCCACTGTATAATCATAAAGGATTTGATTTAGGTCATACCTGAATGACCTAGTGGTTTTCCCTATTTTCTTCAATTCAAGTCTGAATTTGGTAAATAAGGAGTTCATGATC